>NC_092071.1:14033853-14333853 GCF_039877785.1 Chaetodon trifascialis | reverse complement strand
CAATTTGACAGAAAACAAGAACAAAATAGAGGTTAGAGGTTATGACTGTGATGAGGTTTTTTTGTTTTGTTTTTTTAACTTTAACTTTTTTTAACTTTTTAACTTTAATGACATTCATGCACGCTGACCAAATGTTTCATATTGTTCACATACCGACTGTCATCCACACTGCACAGTGAATCCATGATCCATGGTGCTGAAAATGTGAAGCAATGGCACAAAAGGAACCTGTTCAAAAAAGCAGAAACATGGTAATATCAAAGCAAAGAAATACACTTGACAGCTATAAGAAATCCATGACAAGGACACCTGTCATGAGTCACTGTCATAGAGAAGTAAAGAAACCTGAAAATATTCACATTTAAGAAGCTGGAATCAGAGAAGTTCTAGTTTTTTTCCCCTTAAAAATGTACTCAATCAATCAATCCATTATCAAAATAGCTAGCCGATTATTTAACAGTTGATAACTAATTAATGAATCCTTGAATTCTTATTTATCAGCTTGTTCCAGCTGTTCATTGAAGTTGCATGTTGATGTTTACTGAGTGAAATATGCAAAGATAGCATTTTTTTTATTCCTGCATTATCAATCCATCTGAATATTCTAGATGTGTTCATACAGATTTACCTAAAATTCAACCCAATAACCAATCCCACTGGTTCCCTCAAAAGGTGTACGTATTTAAGAAAAGGTAGAAATATTTAGATTCATTGTTCAAAAGGCTGTGATTGCAGGTTTGAGCAAAAGTTACTCAAACAGAAGTTCAAATCCAACAAATCCAACACCTGTCTTTAAGTCTTAACTCGAGCAGAAGTTTAGGTGTCACCTCTTTTGTGTTTGATCTCAACAGAAAAGGAGGTTGCCGATGGATGCAGGCTCCAAACGGCTCAAGGTCACATCCAGGCTGTGACTGAAAGGCTGCAGCGATTCCAGCTCGACTTTGTCCTTCAACCCCCAGCGGCGGCCAAGAGGACCGCTGCGGTGAAGCCTCTGGCCCCAACACCTCCCACAGTTCTACCAAAAAGAAGAGGAACTCAAGCCGGGACAGTCCTGCGTCCTGCGCAGCCTGTCAGTGGAGCAGGTAAGCTCATCTAAGCCATCCTGAATAATATTAGTACAAGCTGTGGACTTCAGCTTTCATTCGTGTGTTTCTTATAGTTTTTTAGTGACTATGCTAACAGTGTTTTGAATGAAATGAAGCTGACCAAATATTATTTTGTGGTTTTCCAGGCAAGAGGACAGCGCTTGACTGCATCCAGACTGCAAGTCCTACGGAGGCTGAGCTGCAGCCATTGGCCAGGCCTGTGGAGGGCCTGTCCCTCAGCTTCAAGCTGCTGTCCTCAGACGACTGGTAATTTGACTTTTGCAGTAGCAGTTTAACTTGCAGGGGGGGTAGAGATGTCATTGTTGTTACTGAAGTGTTGTACAGTGCAGTTCATTCCTTCTTGTCACATAAACATACAGGATGAAAAAAGTTGAGGGCTTGAAAACCATCCGAGCTCTGGCACAGCACCACTCAGAGACCCTGAAGACCGAACTCCGCCAAGTGTGTCTGGTTCTCATTGAGGAGGTATTGTACACAGTTTCCTCTTGCCATCTCTGTTTCCATCTTTGTGTTTTACTTTCATTTGCCAATGTGTGCCTGTGAATGCGCACGCTGCAGTCTTGACCGACGGTGTCCATTCTTTCTATACAGGTGAAAAACCTGCGCTCGGCAGTGGCATGTGAAGCTATGAAGACCGTGGCTGAGCTATATGTTCACCTCGGGAAGGCCATGGACCCGGAGGTAGAAGGAACAGGCCGGGCTCTGCTGCTGAAACTGGCACAAACAACACATGCCTTCATTCATCAGCAGGCCAATCTTGCACTGGATGCCAGCACGCTGTTGAACACGGGGCTGAGGTAAGAGAAGAGAGTTCATTTTATCAGCAGAAGCATTAAAGTGAAATGAAGTCACTTAATTTCTTTGCCTCATATTCCTCTGTCTTTGTGCCTCCTCAGCCACCTCTGTGTCACAATAAGAGGGAGCACAGCACAACACCTCCACCTGCTGGCTGACAGCCATGGAGCGGCTCACATCCTGACGGCAGGACGAAGCCTCACTGAGCGCTTCCTGACTGCTGTGGCCAAAATGTGTGTGGATGGTGCACCAGAAGTGAGGTGGGTTATCAAGTTCTAGAAAGTTAGTGAGAAAAACAGTGTGGGACTTTGCACAGTGTTGTGATTTGTGGCTGTTGGTTGTTTGTTCTCAGCTGAGTGTTTTTAAAATCTGAAATATATTTTTTGAACATTGTCCTAAATTAGAAGTTTGACTCTTCACAGGCGCCACGGACAAATCATGCTCCACCAACTCGCCCTCCACAAAGACTTTCTGAAGCTGTGGACAAACATTGTTCCGGACAATGAAAGACACTCTCTGACAAAGATCTTGCAGAAGGCCAAGTGAAGTGGAGGAGAGCTGCAGTGTTGGAGTATATTTGTTATTGTACTCTTTTTTTAAAATAAATAATTTTTTTTTTTTCATAAATGAGTTCACTGTCTTTTCAGAAGTTTTTGAAAGATGCTTCTTCAGGATATAAAAATATCCTGCTGAGATCAAATTCACATTTCTTCACTTTGATCATGTTCATCTTTGCTTCATTATTACCAAGAAGCACCGTCCTTTCTTTTTAGGCTTGAGCATCTTTTGAAAATGGGAGTGATTCAAATAAAAATCAAGTTATTGTCCAGAATAAAGCTTCATTTTAGTCAAAAACAGTTGAAGACACGAATCTGCGAAGATGAGAACACAATCACAGCAGCATAAAGAACAAAGGAAAAAGAAACCATTTCAGCTGCTCAGAGGAAGTGGCAAACAATGTCGGAGTGATTGATTTTTCATTATTTATGAAAATGTTTAAGTGAGTTCAGCACTTAAAAACAACGTTTCAGACTATGATAGGTTTGAAATGACCAAGAAAGTGCAGAAAAGTATTTGTGATAATAACTGCAACATTACAGCAAAAATAGGACCGCAGTCTGAGAGAAAGCAGCTGTCTGCTCATGTGGAGACAGTGTGCAGGATAGCAGGGGGACATGGAGCGCAGGCATCAGAGGAAAACATTTTGAATGATGACAAGGGCTCGTATGTATTTGTGTATGTATTCATTTTATGCACTTATTGAGTTGAGTTGAAGGGGAAAGAATGTGGCGAATGAAGCGGGCAAAATGAGCTAATTAACTCCAGAAGATGGCAGTAATGCAACAATAAGGAGGCCCGCTGCTGCAAAACCTGAGTGAAGAAGAAGAGGAGGAGGAAGCAGGTCTCTTCAAATCCTGCCAACGGAGTCAAACACATCGCCTTAAAGTGGCTACGTGCTCTCCAATAGACCGCACAATGGAGTTTCTCTTCCTCACTAATGTAAAAACAGAGCTCTTCTGCGCGCTCTGTGCCGCTCTCCTCCTCCTCACCACGGTCACTTCTGCAGAGGAAGGCGCTCATGTGAAAAACTCCCAGTGTCACAACTACGCGGGAGGACACGTCTATCCTGGAGAGGCTTTCCGAGTGCCTGTGTCTGACCATTCCCTACACCTCAGCAAAGCCAAGAGTGAGTTTCTCGCCTGATTTCAGCCGTAGGCGCAGTCGGTGTTTTGTGCGTAATGGAAGCGCGCACAGGTTTGCTTGCATGACAAACAGCTGCTGCTTCAGCCTCTGCGTGCTGCTCCTGCTGTCAGGACAATAGAAACAAACTGACAGCGTCTGCCCGCAGCCTGTCTTCTTGTTTGATTGCCTTATGATTCAATTCTCGGTGGACAGTGGGAAAGGTTATTAAACTTTTAATCAGATTCAGGTTTTTGTAGGACACGTCATTCGATGAAATGCATTGGAGTGAGTTCCTCCCCTCCGCCCCTTCGACACATGACGGCGTATGGCCCAGCGCCAAGACTGCTCACGATAACTGAGGGGCAGACAAAATAACAGAAACACTTGTAAACCATCAGAGGCATCCATTAAACTCATGTGATCATGCATGAGGCCCTATAACATGCAGCCTTGTAAATAAATATAAAGTTAGTCATTATAATTATGTGGCCTCTGTTCCTCCTCACTAATGCAGTTTTTTCTGTTTGTCATGTGTCGCAATAAAGATTTAAATATTGATTTTTCACAACCACAACTACACACTGCTTTGATTTTTCTTTTTTTCTTTAATATTTAGCTTTCGCTGTCATCTCTATCGACTGCATCTGGTTAGGACAGAAAAAATATAAACAGGAAAGAGCATTTTAAAAACAACACTGGGAAACGTTTGAAAGAACACGTATGTATAAGAAAATGACAAACAGAGCAATAATGTGCAGTAAATAGAATATGAGTAAGTAATTAAACAGTGGTTATGATACACGGGAGTACAGAACAAAATGTGAATACAGATATTATAAAGAATACAAATATTAGACTCAGAGCTAAAGTGAAAAAATCCAATTTAAAGTGCCTCTAAGAAAGTTATAGTACACTTCATTTTAGATACACACACTTAACCTTATGGCTTCAAAGCATATATTGGAGTTCAACGAGCACCTCTAAAAGTGTGAAAATAGTCACAATGTGCCATTTAAAAGCTCTACTGTCATCTTTTTATCTGTGCATATTTTTCCTGAAATACACGTGACATTTGGTCAGCAACAAAATTTCTGCTTTTATCAACCCATGTATTCCTCCTGCTTCAGTTTCAAAGCCTGCACCACACTGGGAGGGAACAGCCGTCATTAATGGTGAATTCAAGGAGCTGAAGCTGTCGGACTACAAAGGCAAATACATCGTCTTTTTCTTCTATCCCCTGGACTTGTGAGTAACATTACATCATCACTTGGTTTGTGTTGCTGTTGCTGTGCACACAGAGTGTATTCTTATGTAAATGTGTTTGTTCTGTCTTTTGCAGCACATTTGTCTGTCCCACTGAGATCATTGCATTCAGCGATAGGGTGCATGAGTTTCTTGCCATCAATACAGAGGTGGTCGCCTGCTCTGTCGACTCCCAGTTCACCCACCTGGCATGGTAGGTTTGCTGTACCCATTGCTCCCACAGATGACCACTAATAGAGGCTATGGTCAACTGAAGTGCAATAAAGATACTTTAGAATTTTTTGAAATTTATTTTAATTTAATTAGTGTTATATTTTTCCTAAAGGGGAGTGGGTGCTTTTTTAATGTTTTAGATTGCAAATTACAAACCGTACAGTCATTTCTTGTCATTATCAGGATCAATACGGCCAGGAAGCAGGGTGGACTTGGACCAATGAAAATCCCTCTGTTGTCAGACCTCACTCACCAGATTTCCAAAGACTATGGAGTCTACCTGGAGGACCAGGGACACACACTGAGGTGCAGTTTCACAATTACATTTATGGCCATTGTCAAAGGTTTATAGGTGATCAACTTAAAGAGAGGGGCTTCTTATATGACACTGTTTCACCACTCTGAGGTGCTTTGGGAGCAAATAAAAAGTAATAAGTTATACAAGCAGGTATGAAAGAAACTGGTTTAGGTGTCATCAATGTGCTAACCTGTAGCACTTTAAAATTTACAGTGTACAAATCACATTGGATGCTTCTGTAGTGTGGACAAATGTGCTTCACCACCATTTAGGAGTAAACGGTAAACAACTATCAGTGAGTCATGCTTGAATCTCTCGCAGGGGACTCTTCATCATTGACAACAAGGGCATCCTAAGGCAGATCACCATGAACGATCTTCCGGTGGGGAGATCCGTGGATGAGACTCTGCGGCTGGTGCAGGCCTTCCAGTACACTGACAAACACGGAGAAGGTACGGGAAGCTTATTTAAAGCAAATGGCAACTGGAAAGTTAATTTATTTTCATAGACTTTAAAATACTACGACATACTTTGGTATGCTAATTTTGGCTATCAAAAAAGAGGCTGAAGACAAATGTACTTAAATGTACACAACGCCATGGTTACACATTGCTACACCTCAATCCTGACCGACAGGTCGACTGTCAGGTTGACGGGTGTAACTCAATCATAAGGTAGCCATGTCCCAAAGCATACCCTGCCTTAAAGCCTATTTTACACAAGTGGGACCGTAATTTCCTAAATGAATATCATGAAGAAGACTTGAAACTAGCGATTGAGACCTAAATATAGATATAAACTCATCAGAAAACTGTTCACTGAGGTAATAAATCAATTGAGTAGTAGGATAATATTCGATTAGACTTCTGTACAATCATACTTCTTATGCAACCAATGCAGTCTTCCCCTGCTGACCATCAGGGGGCCACATTGGCTTCACATTTCATACCTGTGGCCTGCGTCCGCCTCTTTTATACAGTCTTTTTTTTTTCATAACTATAATGGAGTAATGCAGCAGTACCTGGAAACTAACAGTTGTTTTAGTCATGCTGACTGGAGTTGTGTCATTTTTTACAGTGTGTCCCGCAGGATGGAAGCCAGGCAGTGACACAGTGAGTATCAGCAGGGCTGTGACTTATTTGGATACTTTGTGACTAACTAGTGTTGTTCAATAATACAGTGTTTCCCAACCTTTTTGAGCCACGGCACACATTTTACATTAGAAAAATCACAAGGCACACCATCAAATACAAATGTCACAAAAAGTATATTTATCAAAATATAGCGAACATCTAGTCTCAATTTACTCAATTTACTTACTCAGTGTGAAACCTGGGCCTGTTTAGTTCAACATAAAGCTGATATTCTTGCAGGAACTGAATAAAGGCACACAGGAAGATTTCACCTGATTGGTGCTCTAAGCCAGCTGTCCCCAACCTTTTTGCGCCATGGACCGGTTTCACTTAAAGCAATAATTTGCCGGACCGGCATAGAAACGAATAAAAACAAATGATCAAAAATACAACTCAGTATTACCCTGAATGTAGTTGTAATTAGTGGGAGCCCTGCGCTTGTTTCTCTTCAACGAGAAGGCTTCATTGCCTCATTTGCGCGGCTTGGTGCGATAAACCCTTATTTTAAGTAGGACTGCTGATATTGTCTCTTAAATGCAGTTTTCTTTTTCTAGGCAGTTGTAGGCTCTTCTTCTGTCTCATCATTTGGCCTTTTCCCCTTCCGAGGAAGCTCTCCAAAGATGTTTGTTTTTTCACTAATTTTTGCTAGCTTGTGGGCTTACGTTTTTTACTACTGTATCACGTGACCGAGACGAGCGTTTTGACATGTGTACAGAGGCACAGGCGGATGCACCTGGTTTTCAAAATAAAACTTCTTTCAGACTCTGATGATCAATAGAATACTTTTTGTTCAGTCTCTCTGTGCAGCCCGGCACCAAATGGCCCACAGACGGGTACCGGTCCGTGGCCCAGTGGTTGGGGACTGCTGCTCTAAGCCTTAGAGCACCAATCAGGTGAAATTGGATAATCTTCCAGGGCACACCTGATGATTTCTCGGCACACTTACGTGCCGCGGCACAGTGGTTGGGAAACACTGCAATAATAGATGGAAGATCTCAAATAGGGTGCACATGTACTTGCAAATCAGTTTGTCTGCCTCCAGCTAGCACAATAACAAATATTGTGTCTGTTTCAATGGCATTTGTTTTGCAAAAATAAAAGCATTAACATTTCACAAATAAGTTACATTTCACAAAATAGGTGGTTTCATAATAAGATGCTCCTGATGTTTGTACAAAATGTACTTATTCAGCAAAATACAGCTTTTTAAACATAAGCCACATTTTTAATTGTTAAATGGAAACTAATAAATAATTGGGATACTAGCAGACTAGTTCATCGTCAGGGATCTACATTAGTCACAGCCTGATTTATAGCATATTCTAGTATATTTCCATTGTCTGTATTTATTTCTTATTGTCATAAGAAATATTTAGCGTGCACTAATTCAATAAATTCTTCCCCACAGATCATTCCAGACCCTTCAGGCAAGCTGAAGTATTTTGATAAGCTGAACTGATCTTCGTTTCTGTCGTCCCAGTCTGTGAAATCCACCAGTTAGAGAAAGTACAAATAAAAATGTGTTTTCCTAAAATGCCGTCTATCTGGTCTCATGCATTCATTAGACCGAGGGTCAGAAAGAAATGGCAGCTTTAGCTCAGGTCATACCTTTTTCAAAGCCTGCATCACAGAGGGAAGGAACAGCTGTCAATGTGAAAGTCAAGAGAGAAAGTGTATAAGTACCATCACACATATTGTGGTGTTCTGGTGTTTTCCACATCTCGCCTTGGAAACTAGCAGCCGGCACCACATTCCTGACGCATTCATTCAAAATATGAATTATGTTTGCATTGGGATTATGAGAGAGAAAAACCCCCTGCCAAATTCAAGTATCAACACAGTAGAAAGGTGACTAAATGGTGTATTCTAAACTTTAACATCACCTCAGAAGAAACTGAGTTGGTTAACGTGGCATTGATGCTTTTTCCTAAGCAATAAAGAAACAGGGAAATGGAACAGTTGGATTATTGCTAAATTTAGTTTTCATTTTCACACATGGGTTATTCTTCACTCAGCTGTGCAGACATTATCTGCACTAGGTCATGTATTTTTCCAGGTCTGGTTAATAATTACTGTTACAGCTTTCAAATTAAGTAATAATCCCCACTTAGATAAGGAGTCCACTGAAGAAGAAAACAAAAGGATGTAAAGGGCTGTTTGACCAAATATGGATCATTGAATGGGTTTACCTCCTCCAGGGATACATAAAAGGGAAGTGACTGAAGCTGCTGTACCACTCTGTGCGACACACTGACTGCAATTCACTATTTGGTGGTTTTCTAAATTCATTGCCGGGGATGTACTCCTGAGGCGCGGATGAAGAAACAAATTTTGCTTTTATTCACATTTAGGGGAGTATTGACCAAAGGGAAAAAGAGTAAAAAGAGAAAATGGCCCGTTTCATATTACGGAAAGCTGAACCCAAGGACGTGTCTGATATCCTGCGGCTAATAAAGGTAAGCCAAATGTTCAGTGCCTGATATTTTAACCACCAATGAGACAGTTGGGCCATTTGACACCAGATCTCTTATCTTTCTGCCTTTTAGGAGCTTGCTAAATTTGAGGAGATGGAGGACAAGGTCTTGCTGAGCGAGAAAGGTGCTTTAGTTTATGTTGAACTACAAGCAAACGTTTTATATTTACTTTTCTTCATGCATTCTCATTAAAGCAATGTCCCACTTGTAGATCTACTTGAAGACGGCTTTGGGGATCATCCATTCTATCACTGCCTGGTTGCTGAAGTCCCGAAAGGTCAGAGCTCAGAAGGTAAAAACACAACTCGTCACAATGTCAGAGTCGTATTAAGAAATTAAAGGTTTAGCCTTTAAACTCAACCCTGACCTTGTGGTGTTTTCCTCTAGAGTACACTGTGATCGCCTTTGCCATGTACTACTTCACTTACGACCCTTGGATCGGAAAGCTTCTCTACTTGGAAGACTTCTATGTCATGCAGGAGTTTCGTGGTAAGGCTGGCAACAGGTGTTATGTATAGTGCATGATGGTAAAGGTTAATCAGTTACAGAGGAAAGGTTTAAGGACATTTTTACAGGCACACTCATGTGCTAACTGTTTTAATTACACTCTACATTTAATCTTTCACCAGGTCTTGGCATCGGTTCACAAATCCTGAAGGTCCTGAGTGAGGTACGGTTTCCAGTGTACAGCTGGACCTTGACTGGACTCAGCCTAATCTAATCTTGTCATATGTTCTTGAGTTTTATGTTTTATTGCTCTTTTCTTCCCCTAGACGGCGGTGAAGACTCGCTGTAGCAGCATGCACTTCATAGTAGCAGAAAACAACACCAAGTCGATTGAGTTCTACAAGCGAAGAGGAGCAGCCGATCTCTCCTCTGAGGAGGGCTGGCGCCTGTTTGAGATCGAAAAGGAGGACCTGCTGAAAATGAGTGCCAAATAGCACTTACTGTAACGTGCTGGTGATGGCAATAATCCTGTTTTGTTTTTCTGGTCAGTGATTTGGCACAGACTTAATAAATACATTTAAAAATCAACTGTCATCTTTGATAATGAGCTAATTCCAGTTAATCTGCTGATTGAACACAGAGATTTGGGAACAACAATGCTAAGTACTGAATATTTTTTGCTATAGCTTAACACAATTTTAAGTTTTGTTTTTTCAAAACCTTCATCTCATAAACCTCTATTGGGACTGAACCCCAGATTGGAAACAGTGGAACAATCATTTGCAGAAGGAGCATCTTTGTTTTGCATTCATATTTGTTTTTACTGCCATTACAATAAATCCATACATTTTTAAGTAACATCTGAATTTAATTAGTCATATGCAGCCAGGAATCAATATTTGCTTGTACTATTGCAGTTACCAAGTTATAAGACCATGTTAATCTTCATGTGCAAGTATCTTAGAATCAGTGGTGGAAGTTTGAAGATCCTTTAATGAAGTAAAAAGTAGCAAGACAACATATTAAAACTACTCATGTGCAGCAGAATCGCCCCTGTCAGCGTTAGATTATTATTACTGATGCATTAACAGTAGTAGGATTTTTAACTGGAACTCATTTCACCTGTTGTACATTGTACCTGTACAATACCATGTATTGTGTGCGATAGGCTGATGATAACTTTGTATGTAATACATCAATTTGTAACTTAACTGTCAGATAAACGTATTTAAGCAAAAATAAGTGGTTTCTTCTGAAATGTAGAACAAATATTAGCATATTACAACTTTTATATGAGTAAATCTACTCTACCACTGCTTAAAATCGTACTTCAAATACATGTGATGGGTAAACGTATATGGGTAAACATATTCTCTTACTTTCCACATCTGCCTGCAGAAAAAAAAGGTTTTACTGTTAACATTACAACCTTTATAAGCCTGTCTGTTTTCTTTTCCAGTAATTAACTTGTCATTTATTGGCTTTAAAAAATATATCTAAATCTAATTCTCACCTCTGATCAGCTGGAAAAATGGACGGACCCAAACAATCGAGTCACATCATGGGGCTGACACTCTGTGTTCGGGTGTCTGATCTGAAACTAGGCAGCGGTTTGTTTAAATGTCGGATGCTCTGTCTGGAGGTCATAGTTTAATCACCTTTTATTGTCCACCTCACCGCCACACACCATTCTGCTGTATGCGGAACTGAAGCAGTCCTCAGCCCATTACTAGCTACACCAACCTGAGGGCATGAACTAATTAAAATTAACACTACAGTGCACGTTTTGACATAAACCATTTGCACGGCGGTCCTCAGACTCTGGCCTGTTTGGTGCCTGCCGGTGTGATTTCCACCACAACCCTTCCGCATTTTCCTGCTGCTCTCGGGCTGTGACGTGTCGTGCTGACGGCGGCCTCGGAGCTGGAGGAGCGGGGGGCTGTAGCATGACAAGATCTGGCTCCAGACGTCCTGCTTTGCTTTCAGCGGAGCTCCAGAAACAACCCCTAACCCCTCCTCCTCTGCTCCTCTCCGGCCCGCCCAAATAACACAAAATTCCCGACTGAATCCTGCCCGAGTCTGGGGGAACCAGGCGGCCTGGGAAGCCGAGGAGCGGACGGAGGCCATCCCTGCAGCATAAATCTGGTACGCGGGTCATTTTTGCTCCTGGGGCGCCCGTTTGTAGAGCTAGGTTTGCTTTGGTGCGTGTCCGCGTGTCTTTGTTTTTGCATGCATGTGATATTTTAATTTATTTCTTTATTCTCGCTGAGAGGCCGCAAAGGGTGGGCCTTTTCTTCTCGGGCCCAGGCCTCTATAGAGGCCGTAATTGGCAATTGTGGCCTATCCGGTTAGCTAGCCAGCCTGCTGAAAGGAGCGGGGTTTTGCAGTCGCCGGCTGTCGTTGGCTAATATCGTTTGTAATCGATTGTAACAGTTAATGTGTGTTATATACTTCGACAGAGGCGCAAACAGCATTTTCTCATTGCAGGGGGTATTTTCAATTAATGTTAAAATTAGCATTTGTCCAGACACCAAGCTAACAAAATGGCGGACGCTAGTGTGATGGAAATCGGTTTTAGAAAATGAGTGTGTGTTTAGCCTCCTCCAGCTAGCTGGCTGCTACAGAGCCGCGCCAGTGTGGATTTCACGTAACCTCCCTCCTTTATTATATGTCTTTATCATACTGCATGTGTGTCGCTGCTACCAGGTCTTGCAATATATGTGTTTTGGCCGTGACAGTCGGACTTGTGTGTAATCAGTGCTAACGATACTCCAGTGGTCATCTGAAGACATTACCGCGAACCGTCTCCCGTCTCTGTCTTTAGGCTCGCATGAATGAGGAGCTGAGTTAGTCAGATCAGCCGAGTAGGTTTTAATGTGTCGGCGGCACCTTTCAGCACACTGATGCGCTGTGTTGGTCACCGCATCTCCACACACCGTTGTCATCATTTTTCACCTGGAGGTGGGGGATGGGACATTGAGTGGAGATAAAACGGCACCCCGGATGCATCGTCCACGCCACTGTTTACATCTCCGCATCCCCCCGTGTCTGTGTGTGTGCGCGGGCGTGTGTGTGTGGGTGACAGGAAGGCGTTTTTGTCGCATATTGTCTCACCTTCATGTCAGCGGGGAAGGAAGTGCCAGTCGGGCAGAAATATTTGTTAAAATTCGCTATCTGAAGTTGTAACGCAGCCAATGCAATTATACCACTGGTCACATCACTAGCTGTCATTTGTCGCAGACCCAAGCCGATGCTGCTAGAACCTGTCGTCTTAATGGGAATTGAATCGATTATTGACTGAGTGTCCCCTGTATATATAAAAGGCCATGTCTTTTATATCAGGTGACTTTATGTTGTTGTTGGCGTGAAAATAAAATATTAAAACATTTCAGCAGGATGCAGCACACAGGGATATAAAACAGAGCAGCTAGTATGGCTTCAAGGTATATAAAATCAGTATAACATTTATTACATAAATATGGCTTTTTGAGGTAGGGTGATCTTTGAAAAGTTTCTGCTGATTCGACGAACAAGTGCTGTTAAAATTACAAATTAATAATGCTTTGATGCCACTTTTTAGTCAGGCTGTAACTAGTGACTGTTTTCATTGTTGATTGATCTGTTCGTTATCAATCAATGAGTTGTTTGGGGTATAAAATATCAGGAAATTGTGAAAAACCTTGTTCAGTGTTTCCCAAAGCCCAAGACGACAGCCTCAAATGTTTTGTCCACAACCCAAAGATATTCAGTTAACTGTCATCAAGGAGTGAAGAAGCCAGCCAATCTTCACATTAAAGAAGCTGGTATCAGACACCCCCCCCCCCCCCCCCCAAAAAAAAAATAAAATAAAACAATTAGTTGATTATACTAATTGTCCATGCAAGACATTGTGGTTGCAGCCGATAAATACTTGCAGTTTGAAACTTAGCCCCACTTCTGGTTTAAAAAATAAAGTCAAGTGTGCAAAATGTTATCAAGGCGACACAAATTGGCACATACAGTATTTATTGCTGCAATAGTCTTCTAAGGACGGATATGCATCAGCGGTTAGGGCAGTGGTCAGGCTGCAGCAGTTGTGCAACGCCAGGCCAGTCACTTCTCTATCATGTGAATCACATTATAATGTCAAATTAACAAAACACACACACCATTTTGTATCCAGCCAGCAAAGGATGACCAGGGCATTGTGGCTCTCTGTGGGTGCATCTGGGAAAGAAATTAGTTCTGTTTCGCTTGGCACACAATCTTACAATCACATTTTATGGTCTGCATCATCTGGTTTTCTGTTATAAAACTCAAATGGTTTCAAATCACATTAATGATCACTGACACATGCATGATTTTTTTGCTTGAGTGGATATAGATTCATTTGCTTGAGATTTACAGTTTTAGCACACACAGCACAAGGAAACTCTTTAAAGAGAAGTGTCAGTACATGTTCTCTATTACGCAGTTATTGCATCTTGTGAGACAATAGGCTTGAGTGACGTACAGTGAATTGGTCCAATCTGCTTTGTATCACACTGAAAATGATTACTGTGCATGTATGACATAATGCGTGAGGATACATTACATTACTTAGGTGAATAATAGTTTAATAATGAACAACTAACTTTATCAATTGTTGAGATTGCCTGGATTTGTTTGGCTTTGTTCCTTTCTGTTTATTTTTTTTTCTCTCGTCATCATTCACCGAAGATCTAAGTTTTCTGTCATTTGCTTTCAGCTTTCCAGTAACAAATGCAGTGCGAGGACAATGGATGAGGATGTCACCAGGCTTGCAATACATTCTGAAGAGCCTAAAATAATATTACACGGATCGGGTAATTAGCCATGCTTATTAATGTGTGTTTTTAGATGCACAAAGTGTAAAGAATGAAGTGTGGGTGTATGCGAGTTCTGATGAATATGGTAGTGTTGGGATATTTTAAGAAGCAGGACTCTGGTTAGCCAGATAACCTGAGATATTTGAATGATTTATGTAAAAGTGTTGTCTGGATCGAGATGAGATGGTCGTTCATTGAAAGTTCACATTATGGTTGCATGATCTCATTAAGAAATCAGTTATGACATTGAATGCACCATTTAAAACATCCACACATATTGAACCGTTGCTCTTGACACCTATCTGGTTAACTGGGTAATCCTGCTTCTTCCAGATGAGGGTGGTGCCGGCGGGCAGGAGTTTGTTGTGGAGCTTCAAGAGACTGTGTTGGTGTCAGAAGGTGAGGGGGAAGGCATGGCAGTGCACAGGTTTGCCCCAGATGAGCTAGTCATCCAGGATGCTGTTGAGGATGTGGTTTCTGAGTATGTGCACTGCGATGAAGATGAAGATGTCGCTGTAGAAACCTGTGTGATGGCTCTGGAGGGCGAGGAGGAAGGTGTTGCCATGGGAGACATCCCTGAAGATGGGCTGGACCCAGAGCAGCAGGAGGATGACCAAGATGGCTGTGGAGATTATCTGATGATATCCTGTAAGTGTACTCTTCTGCATTCAAATGTGCCATCGTTCACTCTGGAAAGCATATGGTCATATGGAAGAGATGCATATATGTGGCTAAATGTAAAATAAAATGTGAATAAAACTAGACAAGGTTTACTTACATGACAGAATTTAGGCTGATTATAGGCTGACTGAAAATCCAGAACAGTGATTTTTGTTAAGTTTTCACACAGGATTTGCTTCATATGTTAATTCTCTATTTATCAGGGGCAGTCCTCATTAATCATGTAAATGTGCCAAAAGGATTATTGTTATCTGCAGTTCCTGTTCCAGGTTAATGTTCACTATCTATCTGTTCTGATGGTTTTTGTTGGTCTAAAGAAGACGAACTTCCTGACACTTGAGTTTGTGAACTGTAACAAATGTTAAAGTTCAACCTCTGTGGTACATAGCCACATAATTAGCACAAGCAGCCAATTTCCTTTAATTCTGCAATAATTGCAGCAATCACACAGCACCGAGTGCATCACTGTACATTTTCTCTGTCAAACCACCCAAAGTGGTACTTGGCTCAGTCTGAAGATAGGTATGAAGCAGAGTCATTAACATGTAGTGTGAGAATTTAATCTGAACTTTGTGGGATACTGGATGCACAATGTTTTGTAAATGTTTTGAGATTGTCTTTAGGTACAGAAGGACTACTAACAGCATATAAATGCTGTGGAGTGTTTGAGATAAAAGAGATTAACAAATGGTACTAAATCTCCAAACGTTTATTGAGTATTTGGAGTAGCTTGTGCAAAAATAGTGTTGCTTGTGATCGATTTGATAGATTTTATAGGCATCCCGAAGTGCTAAAATTAAATCCAAGCTGCATCCTCACCGAACATAAATAGTGATGAGTTATTAAGCGTTCATGCTGTCAAAATTAACACTGTCACCAGCTCATGTCTGGCAGAGCCGATACATTTGCATGTCATTAATAGAATGTGATGCCTGTGTCTCCTCGCCAGTGGACGAAGCTGGTAAAATGGTGTCTGAGGATGGAACAGAGGTAACTGTGGAAGGAGCTGTGGAGGACCAGGAAGTGGAGAAGGATGAGGATGGGCAGGAGGTGATAAAGGTGTACATCTTCAAGGCTGATTCTGGGGAGGATGACATGGGTGAGTCACAGTTAAGCCCCAGCTCCTGTTTGGCTGTAATTTGACCCTTCGTTACTCCTGAGTACTAGTGATCACTGCAAAACATCTATCAAAGCCTGAAAAGGTGTAGAAAAGTCTAAAATTTCATGTTTAAAAACTTAAATTTTTCCTCTTGCTGAAGACTGTTACGTTAGGTTTAAAATGTTTTTATACTGGATTGCGGGCTGTCACAAGAATTGGTGAAGTTACCTATTTAAAAACTACAGGCAGGATGGTCGTGGGCTCAGATTAAAGAGATTAAATAGATTAAATAGGCTTCTTTATTCTGCAGGGGAATCGGTTGACATCAGCGATGGAGACACAGAGAGCGTAGCGTTAACTGAGTCTTCAGGCCAGGCACTCAGAGAGAAGATGGTGTACATGTCTGTTGGGGATTCTCATCACAATCAAGGAAACCATGGTGAGTCACTTGGATCTAACGAGCGGGGATGACTGTCATGAAACTAAACGTCACTAGTTTTTTGGTTTTGTACATGTTGGGCTCATCTACAGGTGGGTCCAAGGTGACTGATGAGGTTTATATGGAGGTGGTGGTAGGAGGTGAAGAGCCAGTAACTCACGACCGCTCGTATGACAGCGTGTCTCTAAGCAAGGACTTCATGCCTGTGGCCTGGGCAGCTGCTTATGGTCAGCACCCCTGTCTATTAAATTGCTTTTAAAACAACACTGGAAGACTGTGCATCAACCACGTCTCTGAGTGTCTTAGCTTAAGCTTTTACACCGAGCCGTTTCTGTTAATTTTTGTGTTAAAGACCTTCTCCTGGTCTTGACAGGTGCGGAGGACAGCGAGAGTTGTGAAAACCGAAACGGCGCGGCCAGCGCGCTGCTGCACATCGATGAATCCGAAGGGGTCGATGAAATCAATCGGCAGCGCAACAAGAGCAAGAGACGGTCGGAGCCTCGCCAGGTACAGACAGGTAAGAGCAACACAAAGTCGGCGGATATTGAAGTTGCTTCATAGGCCAGTTTTGAATCAGAAAGGTAAATGCACCATAAAAAAGCCTGTAGATCATAACTGCTACAGTGGAGCCGTGCAGTGCTCAGCAATAGCAGAAAGGATGCTTTAAGGATAGAAGCTGCATCCACGTTGCCTCATTGTTAAATGGATTCAGGTAATTTTTTCCTCATTCAGCTACACACAATACTTCACAATGACAAAGCAAAAACAGCTTTTTAGAGTGTTTTGTTAGTTTATGAATAGGAAAAGACTGAAATATCCAATTTACATAAGTATTCAGAGCATTTCTCATGACAGTCGTGATCGAGCTCTGGTGCATCCTGCCTCCATCGCTGGTCTTTGAGATGCTTCAACATCTTGATTGGAGGCCACCTGTGCCAAACTGAATTCATTGGGCATAATTAGGAAAAGCACACTGCTGTCTATAGAAGGTCTCAAAGTTGATGGTGTAAGTCTAAGTGAAAAGTAAAGTGACGTCAAGAGAAGTGTCTCCAGACCTGCAACAGGATTGTGCCTAGACACAGATCTGTGGAAGGTTACAAGAAAATTTCTGCAGCATTGAAAGTACCAAAGAGTACCAAAGGAAGAAGCTTAAATACCATCCCTACAGCCCAGCATGGTGGCGGCAGCATCATGCTGTGGAAGTGCTTTCAGTGACATAGACGGGGAAACTAGTCCGAATAGAGGGAAAGATGGATACAGATAAATGTAGAGCAATCCTGAGCGACAACCTCTTCCAGAGTCCTCAGGATCTCAGGGTGAGGTGAATGTTTCATTTCAACAAGACAACAACCCAAAGTGAAACACAGGAAGGGACTTCAGGAAACCTCTGTGAAAGTCCTGGATTGGCTCAGCCAGAGCCTGGACCTGAGCCCACTAGAGCATCTCTGGAGAGATCTGAACATGGCTGTGTGTCCACACTCCCCATCCAACCGAGTTGAGCCTGAACAATTCTGCCAAGAAGAATGGGAGAAACTTGAAAAAGGTGTGCCAGACTTGTGGTACGATCTCCAGGAAGACTTGAGCTGCCAAAGATGCTTTAACCAAGTATTCAGTGAAGCATCTGAATACTTATGTAAACGGGATATTTCAGTCTTTTATCTATAATCAATTTACAAAACACTGCAGAAAGCCTTTGTGGAATATTGTGTGTAGATTGATGAGGGGAAAATTGATAATGTGTGGCTGCTTACTTTCTTTATTGATACATATATTTTTTCCATACATTAACACTGAGGACAACATGTCAGTGATATAAATTGTTTTTATTGGCGTTGTTGTTGGTAAAGAATATATTGTATCCATGACTTTGTTAAATATGTAAATGTTTGTTATAACAGTGAACTTCTCAAACAAGCTTATGGCCATGTTGTCATCTCCGTTTCGCTCTTGTCATTTTTCTCTCCAGCCATCATTATTGGTCCATACGGTCAGCCTCTGACAGTTTACCCCTGCATGCTTTGTGGTAAAAAGTTCAAGTCACGAGGTTTCCTGAAACGTCACACCAAGAATCATCACCAGGATGTTCTGACGAGGAAAAAGTACCAATGCACAGACTGTGACTTCACCACCAACAAGAAAGCCAGCCTCCACAACCACATGGAGGTGCACGCTCTGAGCAGCAAGGCCCCCTTCGAGTGTGAAATGTGTGGCAAGGAGTTCCACCAGCAGGCGGCGCTGTTCTCTCACAGACTGCAGCACCACCACAGAGAGCCCAAGAGTCAGCCGCCTCCACCACCCACCAAGATGCATAAATGCAAGTTCTGTGACTATGAAACTGCTGAGCAAGGACTGCTCAATCGGCACTTGTTGGCTGTTCACAGCAAAAGCTTCCCCCACATCTGTGTGGAATGTGGAAAAGGTTTCCGACACCCGTCAGAGTTGAAGAAACACATGCGCACGCACACGGGCGAGAAGCCTTACTCCTGCCTCTACTGCGACTACAAGTCAGCCGATTCCTCTAACCTGAAGACACACATCAAGACTAAGCATAGCAAAGAGATGCCATACAAATGCGAGCGCTGTTTCCAGACCTTTGCAGAGGAGGAGGAGTTAATGCAGCACGGACTAACGCACGAGGAGAATAAGACCCACCATTGTGCCCACTGTGATCACAAAAGTTCCAACTCCAGTGACCTGAAACGCCATATCATATCTGTTCACACCAAGGACTACCCACACAAATGTGCCATCTGTGGTAAAGGCTTCCACCGGCCATCCGAACTGAAGAAGCATTCAGTATCCCACCGCACCAAGAAACTCCATCAGTGCCGGCACTGCAATTTTAAAATTGCAGACCCTTTTGTTCTCAGTCGTCATATCTTGTCTGTCCACACAAAGGACCAACAGGCCTCTCCAGAAAAGAGTGAGGCCAAGAGGACAGAGACGCACACTCCTGTTGCAACACCTAAAAAGTCTGCACCTAGCGGGTCCAGCAGCTCTGGCCCGCCCGGCAGAGTCAGTGCTGCCAGCTTAGCCAGCAGTGTGACTGTAGTTATTGGCAAAGGACAAAAAGAAAGGAGAATTTACCAGTGCCAGTACTGTGACTACAGCACCGGAGACGCTTCGGGTTTCAAGCGACACGTGATTTCCATTCACACGAAAGACTATCCGCACCGCTGCGAGATCTGTTCGAAAGGCTTCCGACGACCCTCAGAGAAGAACCAGCATATCATGCGCCACCACAAGGACGTGGTGCAGGCCGAGTGACTCTGACCGAGCCAAATACTGTGCCACCACAAAAGAACAATGTTGAAGCAACCATCACACCCGAATCACTGCGCCCTCAGCACGACACCGTCCACGTTGAAATGACGTGGTGTGCGCGTGCTGCACTTAGTCCGTTCTGTTGTTTTGCTCTTTTTCGATCCTCAGCCTACTGTTAGTTCAGAAATGTAAACACATGTACATAACGTTAATGCTCTGTCGGAGTTAGCAACAGAACCCCTCTGTAGACTTGCACTTTTAACTGCATGTCCCTCGCTGGTGACAGTGTGCATGGCAGATTGTGCAGATGTCTCTTTGTAGATATACATTTTTAATTTTGCAGGCAGCAATCAGTTGTCAATCACAATGGTCCTAATTATTTGTCTCAAAACTGAAGTGTAATTTGCAAAATGTTTGCGTCATTTTGTTAAAATGTACTAAACACAGCAGTATGGATTAGCAACCTGTTCCCAGTAGCACTTGCCATCCTGGTAAAGATCACAATGAACGCAGTAATGCAAGTCGTGTGTACGTGTGTGTACGTGTGTGTACGTGTGTGTACGTGTGTGTACGTGTGTGTACGTGTGTGTACGTGTGTGTGAGAGAGAGAAAGAGATTGTGTGTGTGTGTGTGTGTGTGTGTGTGTGTGTGTGTGTGTGTGTGTGTGTGTGTGTGTGTGTGTGTGTGTGTGTGTGTGTGTGTGTGTGTGTGTGTGCATGCTTGTGTGTGAGAGATAGAGCAAGAGTGAATGACAAACAAAAGCATCTGTTGTGCTTCCTGGTGCTCTGACCCACCACCCTGTAACATAGTGCTTTTTGTTGTGTTAACAGAAACAAGGCTGGCTGTGTACAGCACCCAGAGAAGAGAGACAATAGCCGTGTTTCCACCAAACACGTTTGGTATCGTACCCTTGAAACCCGAACCTAACCTGTGCCTACATGTACCTTAACCCTAGATGTGTTTTGCGTTTCCACTGCAGACAGGACTCTATCATGTAGGTGAGTGGGGCTTCGGGGCTAACAGCCTTCCCTTTTCCAGCCGTTGGGAAACAACAGACAAGACTTTTGTTGGTCTTGACAAACTGCAGCTTGTATGAACTGACGCACTGTAACCTGTACTGCAACTTCCTGCTAACCTTTTCCTCTGCTTCGCTCGCATTCACCGCCCCCTTTTAGCCGCTCATTACACACACACATAACGCACTGAGCAACGCTTCTCTGATAACAAGAACTCAATGGAGGACATTGAATGTTTCATGTTCTTTCTTTGTATGTGGTTGTTTACGACAACGAGGAGATGAGCTTTGAGAAAAGACAAGACAAGAGACTGCCGGAAAAAAAAACAAAAAAAACAGGAGAGATGGAAGTCCTACATCAGAGTACAGATGTGTGATGACTGGCTGCTCTGATTCTCTCTTACCAATCAGCAGTTTTAACTCCTTTTAGTATCGGATCAACTTGCTTGGAACCTCAAGAGGGGTAATGGAGTGATTCTGTCGGTCACTCCCACATCTTTTGCTAATGGAAACGCAAAAATAATTATTCTAGTGTGTAATGAAGTGAACTGGACTGCCTGGTGGAAATGCGGCTAATCATTCTTAGCTTTGTACACAGGGGTCTGCGATCATAGAGTTAACACAGAATACACAGTGAAATAGTGGATGTGTCATGGTAGTGAATAAGAGTTCACATATGCACCTGTATCACCATGCGATCATTACCCCATCACTTGATTATCACTCACCTGTCTGATATTTCAGTTTCAAGTCAGTAAGTGTACTGTAAGTTGTTCAGAACCAGTGCCCAAGCAGGAGAGATGAAGTCCTGACTGACAGTATTTTCAGTCCGTTGATGCTAGCTAGGTAGTGGAATCAAATCAAATTGAAAAAGCTCATTTTTGTGAAGAGGAAAATGTACGTTTTCAACATTTTAACTGATGGCGAGCTGCTCGTACAGATGGTTTGTTTTTCATATGAATTGACTTGATATCTGTTAAATCATCGAAGATGCATCATTTACAAGTATCAGTGTGGTACCGATATTAAGCTGGGTTAAAGGTGCAATATCTAAGGATTTTGGTGTAAAACATTACAAAATTAACCAAAATTATCAACCCAATGTGAAAAATAACTTTAAATTCACCAAGTTAGATGAGAAAATATTTTGGCTTTACACGCTTCTGTTGCCAGACCAGTCTTTCCCTCTCACGCCTCTCCCGTCCACCCCTGCCTTGTCTTCATCGTCCCCGGGGTCAGAGTACTGGTCACATTTACTGTTACCTCGGCTGCTTTCTGTCCCGGAGCCTGAGCCGGTTCCATTTCCCACATTGCAAACACCAAGAACCCCCCGCTGCTCCGAGCTCCCAGCCTGAGCAGACTTGATGGGGTCGTTAGCTGCACCGCTAACTGAGCTAACTAGTTCACGACAGCCAAAGATCACTTCGGTAAGATGAGCAGCAGTTTACGGTTACTGATTTGTGCGCCGCTGTTTGTGTGGAGTGACCTTTGAGAAGTGGCCAATTCTTACATATTGCACCTTTAAAAGAATGAAATCCCATCAGTGTATCTGGTGCTGCTGGTATGAATCTATGGACTGAACTCTTTGTTTTTTTTGCCCCCACACACAGATGTACTTTTACCAGTGGAAAGGGAAAATGTGTCTTTTTAGATGCAACTTCACAAGACAGGTGCTGGTGGTGTACTTGTACTATGGCTTTTTACATTTTTGTTATCACCTGTGATTATTTCTGTTTTTATATTTATTTCATTTACAAGTTGTTGTATAGTTAAGTGTAACTAGACTTCTATGGGACGTAAATTATTGTTTTGTATACAATCTGTACAAAGCGTGTAGATGTAAACACTTGATAAAAAGAAAATCTGAACTGTGTTGTTATGGATGTACTTCAGCGTATTTGTTAAAAAAGGTAATAAAAGCGAAGTATTTTAGCCGTTTGTCTTTTATTTGCCCTCATTGCTGAAGTCGATTTGTGCTCCGTTTTGCTTATTTGTGGAAATGATGCATGTGCAGTTTTCACATTCGTCTGCTCTGGAGGTAAGGTTTCTCTGCGCTCACCTTGAATCTGAGTTTAAAGGTGCCCTGCAGAATGTTCTTGTAAAACATTTTTTTACATTCAGTGTTACTCATCAGAACACGTTGTGTCCTGACGAACATGTCAAATTCATTTCTTTCCTCAAAAACCACTTTTCTGACCTGCATTGTTTACATGCATGTTCTCCAGCTTGCAGTCTTCTCTGCCTTGTGGATTAATTTACTGCATTTCCTGGTGTGTTAACACCATCTGTAAAGTCGAATGTGAATCCAACATAGCACAACTAGAGGTCTCAAAACTCAACAGGGAACCTTGAAGAGGAGTATGATGAAGCCAATCATGTTCCTCCAGAGCACTTCTTCAAGAGAAGGAAAAGATTCAGAATTTCAAACACAGTAGTTGAACTTAATGGAAAGACCATATCAGACACATTATCGATGAAAGCAGAGCATTTTATATGTCTCAGGACATGTCTGAAGGGGATCCTCAAAGACTGCTCAGTCCCTAACTGGAGTAGATGAAAGTATATTGAAACCAGGCCATGTTTAGTTGCATTAGGAGCTGTTGTTAATACAACATCTGAAAGAGCAGAGTAGAAAAAAAAACAACTTTTCTTTAGTGTCTTGGCTCGTGGCAGTGACCTCGATGTTAGTCTTCAGACGCCATCACTGACATGATGACTGGAAAACTAGGGAGCTGGGCACTCCTCTAAAGAAGGAAAACAGAAAAGAATAAGCTAATTAGTGCTTAACACCACTCATATCATTTTTAGATAAAACCTCTCCATTGATGTAAAAAGTACCATTTTTGGGGAGGAAAGCAATGTTGTCAGGCTGCACACCGCTCTCCAAGGAGAACTGCCTGAACTTCTCCAGCAGATCGGCGCTGAGGTCCATGCCTCGGCCTGTCAAACCACAGGAGATTAACCTGCTACTGAGCTGCTCAACACTTTCAGATTCACAGGACAGAACACAGCATGGCTAATGAGGACATTACCGTATAGCTTGTTGACAACGGTGGGGACACCCCCCTTGGTCTTGATGGTGTGAATGAGGGCGTACTCGTCATAGTTCACGTAGACCACGCGCATGTCGTTCTCATTCCCCCAGCCTGATGAAGGGACGAGGGCAGATCATGTCACAGCAGAAATGGCGTTGATGGTTTGATTATGAATGTTGAATGCCTCTGTGTGTATTAATGTGTGTGTGCGAGCACTCACGCTCACTTGTGTAGGTGAACTTCCCAGGCATGTCGGTCTTCTTGGCCAGGTTGTTCATTCTCCAACAGGAGCCATCAGAACTGCAAAGAAACCAAGGAAAGATGATAAACAACGTCTCCTCGGATCTTAAAAAAAAAAGCTCATCTCTCCCTGTCTGGCCTCTCACGCTCACCTCAGGCTGGAGTATGAGAGGTCCAGGTCCCCGTCTGCAGTTGGGGTCAAAATGGCCGTGCCCATTTTCATGCTGGCTCTGCGGCTGACAAACCACTGCGCATTAGTGGCAAATCCAATCAGGTACCACTTGCCTGCCATCTGTGAACACACACAAAGCAGACATAGCAGAGGTAAAGCAAAAACACTGCACATACTTACAGTAACGCTCCCTGTGGCCTGCATTGAAACAGTTTTAACACATAACCAGGTGCAAGCCCTATAGAAGAGACCTTAACTACACAGCAAGCATGCAATGTGTAGTCAGTGGACTTTAAACAGTCAACTCAGTCTTCATATTTCTGTGTGGTGGGATGTTGAAGTGAGGTCATCCATACGATTTTTGCACACAGTTGTCCATTAGAGTAAAAGAACGTGATTGTAGGTTTAGAAAAGTTGATTCCTCTCATATATTTCCCCAAAATGCCTCCTTAATACTTGCAAAAATATGGCAAATACACAGTTAATTAAAGCGCATGGTCATTTAAATGCATTTTAATGAAAGCTCAAATCCAAATACTCCTTGTCTTTCTTGTTTTAGCAAATTTTATGCATGCCATCACACAGCAAATTCTCTCTCATACCAAAGGCTGCCGCTGTAGTGAGGAGGAATTAACAAAATGCAAACAGGAGCCATGAGTCAATACTGTTCACAAAGTAAAATTGATGACAGTTCACCCAGAGTCTTACCGCCTGTACATTGAAGTCTGCCGGTGGTACGACTTCAGCAGAAACCACCAAGGAGCAGAGCACGGCTCCCAGCACCCTCAGCAGTAAAGTCATAGCTACAGGCTCAGAGACAATGGTGGAGAAGAGTGTGGATGAAGATCAGGAGATCTGTTGCTGAGGTTTTGCCTGACAACCCTTTATATAGTGGAGGGAGATTTCCCTCCCAGCCAGCACACACCAACGCCCACACAAACCCCAGAGCTGGGATGGGTTCAAACACGTGAAGCTGCAGACAAACATACAGTTCCACAGCTACAAGGGAAGCTTTCATCCCTGCCAGGGCAGAACGCAGTCAACCGTGTGACAGGTGAATGCATGGCAGTGGACAGCAGGCGCAGGGAAAAACGTGCCAAGAAACAAAACCTGAAATGATAACAAATGGGTGGGGATTAAATCCTGTCTGTCACACAGCTAGAGTTGGAAAGCACAGGATTTGATAATGCAATTTCATGTTGCAGCCTCCTATTCGTGAGTATGAGCTGTAAAAACACAGGAACCAAGAGTGGTCAACAAAGCCGTGGCCGCCCTCCAGTGCTTTCCGTGGCAGAGAGCACAGAATAAAATTCATCCGTCAGCAGTTGCTGTAGGAAAACAGAGACAACAAATGCCCTTGCAGATTGGACTGCCCGTGCGTGCATCAACATTCGGTGAATTGAAACGCTTGTTGACCTGCTGTTTCCAAGGTCAACAACCTGTGATCACATCACAGGACCCTCATCAGCAGATGCAGTATGATTAACTCGCTGTCTGTCGTCTAGAAGAAAGGAAGTGAAAATGGAGCATGATTTAACTTCCACCGCTGATAAAGATCATTTGACTGAACAGACACTGAAGTGAGATTGCTTCATCAACTGCTGTTTCCAAGGTCGAGGATATTCTTTTAAAACAACGATTAACAAACAAACCTCCTCAGCAGGGCAAACCTGACTGAAAGCACCAGAACAGCTACTGCAGATTCACCTGCCACTGCTCTCACTGTTTGACACTGCAGAAACCTCCAAACGACGAAGACATAATCACAAGAAAGTAAGCCTTCCCCCACATATCAAAGACCTGAACACTTCACGGGCCCCATTTCCTCAGACTTTGAACATTTTAAAGATGAGACATTTATCAGACGATCTCCTTGAGCAACAACTCTGTTCTCAAAACAGAGAGGGCTGTTTAAAAGTTGCCCCCATATCACAAATCTAGATCTTTTGTTTCAAGGTTGTTACTTTGTCAGTGTAGAGGTTGTGTGTGTAGCATGTGGCAGTATTACAGTACCACTACACTAGTGTACAATTTTCAGGTACTTGTACTGATGTTGAGTAATTCCGTGTTACCGCTTCATTTAGACAAATTTTATACTTTGTACTCTCTTTGTACTCATTTAGCTTAAAGCTTTAATTACTTTGCACATTCAGATTATTGGTACAATACAAAATACTATGATGTCTTCATATAGCCTCAACTTCCCGCAGCAGTACATACAGAAGTTCAATTTCAATAATTCAGTAAGTTGTCTGTTGCACTGCAGGCAGATACATGCACAGTGCAAAGATGCCTCCAAGCAACATACCTTTCCAGTTTAAACAGGCCGTGCCTGTAGCTGCATGGAAAAGCATTTCATTGCTGTACAGTTAGGTAAGAGTGCAACTGCAGAAATCCACTTGGTGCACGTTTACCAGCAATTTATAGACTGTCACAAGTAGTGCAGAGATGCTCCAGTTCTTGAATCGTTGTTTACATTTACGCGATAGATTCATTTATCAAAGCATCACGCAGATGTGTAAGAGGTTAAGGATCTGCGTTGTGATCGTAAAGCTCACGTGCGGTGAAACGAGTTCATGCTTGAGACCGTTCACACGTGATTCCAAGATCGCGCCACCACTGCCGGTCTTGCAGTCACACCATATAAAAGGATTACATTACATACAACGGTTTGTTAGTAAGTGAAACCAGGCAGTGACAAGCTGTGTTTGTAGCACCTTCTTGGTGAACTTAATCGGTTGAACTAGAGATAATGTCAGATTTATTTTCAGTGTAACTGCCCGTGATGGTTGCTTGTTGACATTTTCCCCAGGGTTTGTAGCAGCTCTGATCGTTTTTTTCACCCAGCTTCACCAAACACTTTCTCCCATTTGCCTGCTCTCAGTTACCGTCTGAATGATATCATCTGAATGCAGCATTAATCTCCCAAAGTGTGACTTTGGCACAGCACCCAGAGAACTGAAGGAGAGGACACAATGAACTGCTTGACTTCGTCTGACGTCTAAAGTTTGATGAATAACTGAAACCTCCCATTGAACTGCTCCGACTCTTAATGAGATTATAAATCACCACAGAGAAAATATGACTGATACTTTGTTCACAGCCTCTGTGCTGTCTGTGCCAAGGAGCTCCAAGGCGCACACACACACACACACACACACACACACACACACACACACACACACACACACACACACACACACACACACACACACACACACACACACACACACACACACACACACGTGTTAGGTGTTCATCACTTGGGGGGACATTACAATTACCCTAACCCTAACCCCCTAACCCTTACCCTAGTCTTCACCCTAAAATTTAGTCCCCACAATGTGACTGTGTAAAGAGATTTATGTCCCTCAACATGAGTAATGTATGGTCACACAAACACACATATTGTAAATGCACACACTATATACTGTGCATTCACTGAAGGCAAGAGAAAAAAAAAAACCTAATGAAATGATTGGAATAAAATAACAGAGGTAAAAAAGTTTATGGGAAGGTTGGAAACAATGTATGAACTGACGCAATGAGTAAAGTTTTTTTTTAATTCTCAGTCATAGATCTTCATCAGGAGCAAAATATTATTAATAATAATATATGTTCATTACACACTAAAACATTGAAGTGACAGATCGTGTGAACAACAGATACATGCAGTCATTTTTCAAACTGCGAACAGTTTGGCCTCAGGGTGGCGCTAGAGGAAAGTTTGTGCAAGTTACCAAAATGAAAAGAGTTTGACTTCTGATTTGGGTCTAATCTGATTCAGATTAGATTATCTGAAGCAGTAGGAATGTGTCAAATTTCAAAGTGATTTGTCTGGATAAGATAGTAAAAACATGACTATTCAGCAGCAAATGAAAAGTAAATCTGTCCGAAGGTGTCAAGACACCTTGTCATTTACAAATGCGTTGGCCAAGAGATTATAAATGTTAAATTAGAAATGATCATGTGAAAAAATATATGGAGAAGCTTATTTTTAACTGCTGCAACATCTGATTATTGTGTGTTCAGGCCTGGTTGAGGCTGTCAGTGTACAGATAACAGGTGGCTGTAATGCACAGATTGGCCTGAGGGTGGCACTAGAGGACAGACCATTCATACCAGCTGAGCCACTGACAGGGAGATGAGCTGGACAGAGAGCCAAATAAACCAGTTCAGTTCCATCAGCTGATGCACCGAGTGATTTAAAGGGAGGAAATGTATTGATTTAAACAGCTTCATCGATGGCTCCACTCAAGATGTGCATTATGAGAATTGATAATAGGGAATAATGGGAAGTGTATGGAGTGAGACATTACAGGAGAGTACATGCACTGTTTACTGTTTATGCTGCATAAGGGTGAATAGATTTACTTATACACATTAAATTGTTATACATTGCAGTGGTGGACAGAGCTGTGGCCTTCAGCGTCATATAAATAAATAATATCAGTAATTGAGTCTTTTCAGAAATACTCCCTGCATGTTTTACAATGTGAAGGTCTGGGCAGTGTAAAAGGAGCACTGCTGGCATTACAAGACAGCAATGGACACAAACCATTAGATTAAAAAATCAATAACGGAGCACTGCAGACAAGAATATGAAGTAAATACAGGAAAAACAAGATTGCATCAGTCATAACAGTAAAGATGACTGAAGCTGCTGCCGGAAGTTCTGACTGTACACCCACCATTGACTCACAGGGGTCACAGGCAGATGTCTGAGCCAGTTTTTATGCCTGCTTTGTTATATCTAATGCTGACTGAACACTTTAAAATGAGGTTTTATAGAAGTGCTAGAATGGGATATATAATCTCCCCTGCATGTCCCTGGAATTTCTCCCAGTTTGACGACCTCAGCTGGCTCCATCCTCCCATTCATGAACAGAAAAGTGTTCCTGAAAGAGCCTTCTGGTTTTGTTTTCTGTGTAATGACCATTAGCAGAGCTTACAGAGTGGCTGCGCGTCCTTTACATGAACACCACAGAGTCACCCCTTGTTAGTTCAGCTTTTATTTCATTTTAAATGGACATGCAGTCAAAAATATTTTGACTTCAGTCACACAGCTAAAATAATGTTCACTTTCTGCAGGTGGAGAAAATGTGCACAGTAACATGGCAGTGCTTGCAGCCTAACACCTTGTAGGTTATTTCTTTGAACAGATAAATGTGCAACAAAATTCAACCCCAAAACAATCAGTGTGTTTATTAAGCAGTCAACATAGACCCTTGATACTCCCCTGCAATTTAGAGCTTTTAATGTATTATGTTGAGAGGCTGAGATGCAATAAGCACTGGAAGACTGACTGACTGACTGGAAGTCATCGGCTGATCTGTCCTAAGAAATACATGAGATGGAGTTCATCACACATGCTGTATTAACAGTCTGTTATCCTGATGTTACTGCAGACTCTAAAGTGAAACTAGACCAAGTCAGTGAGACTGGAGCGCGGAGAAACCGAGGCATCTGCCATGGTGAGGAACTCAACCCAGTTCTGACAGAAGCCACGTGAATGCTCTCCCGTGTCGACGACGAGTCCCCACAGGCGGCTCCGGCCCGTTTTGTTCCTCAGAGCCAGCTGAGACTCCCGCTCTGTCACATTGAAGCTGATGTTCAGGACCTGTACCACCAACAGGTAAAGCAATCCAGCTGTGACAATGCAGCTGTACCATGCACAGGTGAAGCAAAGTGCTGTGCTGTGAACAGACGAGAGCAGCATTTTAATGGCTTTTAATGGCTCATTGCTAGACACAAACATTGTTAAGAGATTACACCAGGCTTTTCAGTTCCACCCGGCAACTTATAATTTTATCACTTTATCTGTGTTTGGAATACATCAACCATGTAAACCTTTGACCATGGATTAAGTTGATCAAATAACCAGTGTTTATTTATAGGAAATATGACCCAGTGCAAGGCAAAAAAGAGGGACATTTGCAAGTCTTAAAATTTGTGTGCAAGCGTGTGTTGAGCAGAAAAATACCATAACATAAGAGCAACCAGATTAGAAATTCCAAATAAAATCATCATTAAATTGTTTCACGGAAGCACTGAAAAAATATGACTATATGTTGACTTCTCACAGCTCTTACATTTAGTTTGATAGTCACCTGCAGCCCGTGGTGGAGACGAAGTATAACAGAGTGCCGTACCTTGACTGGCTGTAGACGGCGGGGCAGTAGAGGAGAGCCGTCATTAGATACTGTCGAGAACAGAGACTGCTAAGCACCAGACTGATCCCATACAGAGAGGTCAGCACGAACACAGAGAGGGTCAGCAGGAAACTGCGATGGTTCGCCTGTCCGACACAGCTGTTTATCCTGCAGCCGCTCAACACATGCAGACATAACACAGACACGCAATACAGCGCGGCAGTCAGACCAGATCAAAGCAGCATCACACCGTCTCCTCCTATTGCAATAGCAAGATTTAAAGGCAGTTGTATAATTCCTGCTTATTACTTATAATCACATGTCCATCTGCTCATGATGATATTGTGTCTCCTTCTAACAGTTTTAGTGCAGACTCGAGGTTGCAGACTGTGTTTGGATGCTGCTACCCCTGCTTACATTTGAGGTAGTTTTGCAAAGAGCTGTTTTCATTTTCTTTTTCACCTTTGGAAGAAAATAGTTCCCAAATTGTTAAAACTGTTCGCAGTAAGATCTGTGGATTATCCTCACTATCTGGAACAATGCTCTGGGCACCACATGCTAAATTCACTTAATCTAGATTGAGTCCAGGTGTTGCAGCAAGTACAACTATATGACTGTGTAAGCGGGGCAATAACTTATGATCTGTTGAAAGTACACATTAATGGCTGATACATGTCAAATATGACAAGAAATTTGATTTTTATTAACCAATATTAATGTTTCTGCCTGTTTGTCGATGTCAAGCTCAGACAAATTTAAGTTATTAAGGACCATCGACAGGTTTAGACCCGGTGTTGGACGGCCTAATGATGAATCTAAACCTTTGCTAGTGTCTCTACTGTGGAAGAAAACAGGAGGTAGATGGATATATGATTGTTGGTGTGTGCTATCTAATCCATCATGAGTCTATATTCATTTTCATGATCTGTTGTGAATGCACAACACAGAAAAAGGCCAAGAAGCCAGGCTAGTTGTTTCCCTCTGTTTCCTTGTGTGTGGATCAGGCCACACAAGGAATATATGAATCCAACCCACCAGATGCAGTGGTGGTCCAGACGCTGGACGCAGGATCCACAGGTTCGACAGTGTCCGGCCCGCGGGGGTCGTGTTATTTTGCACACGGGACACCTGCTCCATTTTACTGTCGGAGCCTCTTTTGTTGTTTGCAACTTGGCTGCAGTCCCTGAGGAGGAGGCTGCTGACTGAATCGGTGCATTAAGGTGTGTGGAGTCCTTGTTGGCTTCCTGACTGGGACTGTAGGCTTCATGGGGGGAGGTGGTCACAAATCCTGGGCCTCTCTTGGTGTGAATAAGAAAGATGATGGTGAGAATCATGCCAGTGGTCACAGTGCACACCTGCAGCTGGCTGACGTCCCCACGTGGTAAAATCTCTGTGATGAACAGGTAATACATGTAGAACAGGGAATAGAGCGAAAGAGTGAGGAAGAAGAGGGTGCGTCTCTTCTTTCGGTGCGTGGCGTAGTAGTACCACAGCACCAGGCCGGGCAGAGCGGTCAGGATGATGATTCCCAGCAGGTAGTGCAGCGCAGCGACCCGGAGCAGGAGAGGCAGCAGCACCAGGGCCGGGATCATGGAGATTTCCAGGTTGTCAATCATGGCCCCAAACACAGCAGACTGACATCCACTTTTAGGTGGTCTGTCTTTCAGCCACCTGCAGAGAACAGTGGTCATCAAGTCATCCTTCCACACAGCTCTTTTCATGAGTGGAAAGTCATTTGTTTGTCATGTGCTTGTGCTGCATACATTTCTCAACACACTCTAAAATCAGTGATGCTGCTTTAACATAAGTACAGTTTTAATCAAGTGCTCTGCTTTATAATATTCAGGATACAGTGTAACAGCATAATAAGGAAGTTTTAGGAAAGTTCTCCTTATAAAGAGGGCTAGAACAACCCTTTAAGGGGAAACTTTTCTGTGCGGCTCCTCCTTTCTCTGTGTGCTTTATGTATATATTACCTCATAATTAGTACTTCTTTTTCAGTAACTTGATAAGGCATACATTTATTAAGGAATAGGCAACATGTAAGTGCAACAAAAACTGAAATAATAAAGACCTGAAAACAAGATTTGACCTTCTGCAAGGACCTCAAGGTTGTAGTTTTGCTAATAATTGCTTTTTTTTTCTGAAAGTTTAAGACAAGAGGAGTTATACCACTTTATAGCTGAAATCCCAGGCAGTTACTGCTCCCAGCTGAGAGGCCAGGCTAGTTGTTTCCCTCTGTTTTCAGTCTTTATGCTATGCTAGCTAGCCAGCTGCTGGCTGTAGCCTCATATTTCACAGACAGACGTGAGAGTGGTGTCAGTAACTTTCCAGCAGACGGTGAATAAGCATTCCCTTCTGGTCATTACAGTTTATGTTGTGCTTTTGTGTTGCCTACAATATTACCAAATAGGTTTGCGATTGACAGTGTTTTCAGCCTTTAAAAGAGATACTGAAATTAGGTAGCCTATTTTTTAACAAAGGTGCTACTTCTATGTGAATAACATTTCCAGTACAGTAGTTCAGTATGACACTGAGTGTTGACCCTCCTCCTCAAGCCCTTCATACCTGTTAAAGGCCTCATCCAGATCTTCACAGTCACAGCAACATCCGTACTGGTAGATATCACACTCACAGCAACACATGGGATCATCAGGCTCTGGAGGCTTTAACTTCTCCCATTTCATAATGACTCACTGAAGCTGTCGTTCACAAGCTGTCGTTTCAACACAAAAGGCCATCATTTCAAAACGCTGCACTCAACCATGAACAGTTACAGCACATTGGTGTTGGGAAAATCTTAAATATGTGTCCTACTTACCACGTGACATAAAAAGGGATTACCTACTACAACCAACAACAGTCCTTTAAAGTCATTTCCATGTCTTCTTACATGACGCCGCCAGGCAATACCCTGAATATAGCATCTAAATATGCACTCCCTGTGTGCAAGCACACACACAAACACACACAAAATATGTTTCCTTAAATACTCTACTTATGTACAAATGTGAGATACTTCCACTTAACTTAAGCCTTTTCGTGCCATTTTCTACTTCTTCTCTGCTACATTTCACAGGGAGGTATTGCACTTTTTATACTATAGTTTCTAGTTATCAAGATTTTACACAGAAAACATATGAAGAGCTTATGTAATGTGATGCTTAGTTTTAAAGTACCAAACAGTATATACAAGTACAGCTGAAACATCCATCCATCCATCCATTTTCTATGCCGCTTATCCCTTTCGGGGTCGTGGGGGGCCGGAGCCTATCTCGGCTGTCAACGGGCAAGAGGCGGGGTACACCCTGGACCGGTCACCAGCCGATCGCACATAAACACACCATTCACACTCACACTCACACTCACACTCACACTCACACTCACACTCACACTCACACCTAGGGGCAACCAATCAACCTAATGAGCATGTTTTTGGTCTGTGGGAGGAAGCTCAGAGAGAACCCATACATGCACAGGAAGAACATGCAAACTTCACACAGAAAGGCCCGACCCGGGAATCGAACCTGCGACCTTCTTGCTGTGAGGCACGTGCACTACCTGCTGCGCCACCGTGCAGCCACAGCTGAAACACTATTAATCAATTATCCAAGAAAGTTAATTGGAAACCACTTTGGCAAATATTTCAGTAATTATTCATGCAAAATAATAATAATTTTGAGGGTTGGAGTGTTGGTTGGACAAAACACACATTGTGAAGATGTCACTTGATTGACAGAGGTTCATTAACAATGAAAATAATTATTAGCTGCAGTCCTACACAGAATAGTTAATAATCAGCTCCATCTCAACAAACTACATCAGTAAACTCCTGCTTTTGCATTAATGCATGAGTCATAATAATCTAATGATATATGATGGTATGGCAGTCACAGGGGACCTTTTCCTGATTATACTTATGTACATGCATTGTTTTAATTGTTAAAGTTGTTTTTAGTTGTTTGAGAAGTGAAACGACAAGCATGAAATCCAGAACCTGCTGTAAATCTAAGTCCAGATCTGCGTTTGTAAGAGGGCACACAGGAACAATGAGGATGATTACGGGAGATCTGAGTCACACGGCAGAAACACACAAGTATGATTGCAGCGGTGAGTCTGAGATAAACAAGACACGCAAACAGTCGACAGCGATAAAGCTGCTTCTACTTCGCTGCTGATGTAAAAACCTCTTTAATCCTCTAAAAACCAAGCACTTCACATGAGATTTACAAAGCCACAGAATAACAGTGCAGTGTTAGACAGGTCACAGCAACTTATACTGGACTGCAACTCACTACAAGATCTGTTTGTTAGGAAAGTTAATCATTTCCAAAATCAGAGGATTGTCAGTCCCCAAGAGCTCCTCATGTAATTTGTTGAAACAAGGCCACTGTGTCCACGGGGACAAACTATCTGGGCCAGCAAGCCCAAGTCCTCCACACTCAGAGATGTACTTGAGTTATTGTCAGCGTGAGTTATTACTTTAGTCTGATTTAAAACTTGGGTTACAGGCTCAAAAGAAATAAGATAGAATATAGATTTCAGTCTTATACTTGCCTCCTAATTTAACGGTTTTAATATTAGACTGCATTATCCAGTAATGGTCAACTTACCTTTTTGTCACCAAAGCAAAAATACAAAGCCATCAACACCCGTGGTCTGAAATGCCAGATGGACCCCGTCCAGGTAAAAGTTACGCGATCTTCAGTGACTGATGAAGAGGAAAATGATTAAGAAGATGACCCCTTGTCACCAAGCTTCTTCTGTGGATGACTGAGGGGGGGATAAAAATGAAAACAGCAGCCTACTTTCTCATCAGTCATTTGTGTTGAAAAAGGAAATTGGCATGTTTCTGCTCGGGCGGTGCTGCGGAGACACCGTATCAGTGCAGCGAGATGGTTTTCAGTTCTTGGATTCCCACGGTGGAAGTGTCCCAACAGAAGGCAACTGGGAATTCCTCCTGACAAGTGGTTTGATATTGTGTTGCATCTGCCAGCTCACTTTTCCCAAGACTATCTTCCTCACATGTCATTAAATAGTTCACAAGTCGTTCTCTTGCATAGCCTACTTCTGCCTCACGGCTTCTGTCAGTGACCATTTCGAGTTTTAATACTGGCATGCTTGGTAAATAGAGGCGCTACCTCGAGCGGGCGAGGGAGCCAAGCCTTTCATGCCTCCATCCACAGCTGACAGGCCGTGTTGAGGTGTTCACCAGCAGCCCCGACAATCCACTGTGAGCTGGACAGAGCGAGTGCTGTATGAGAAGCATGACAGGCACTCATAGATGAGAGAGTGAGCGATGATCCACGGGGCAGCCCCACCCTCTGGGATCATATTTCCTCCCACAAGCAACCTGGAAAACTCTGGAAGAGTGTGTGTGTGTGTGTGTGTGTGTGTGTGTGTGTGTGTGTGTGTGTGTGTTGCTCTTAATATGAGCCACTTACACTCTACATATGATGTATGGGACAACACTGGATAGAAACTGTGACACTGTGACCCCCGCAGGGGCGTTTTCTTTTCTCTTGCACCCTTGCAGAGGGTTAGAGCACAGGGGTCAAATACAAATCAGCTGCTCCTGCACATGTTTGGAATTTGCATTCAGATTCAGCTGCTCACAAACAGCAGAGAGCTTGCTTTCCAACATGAGAGCCAGTTTTAAACCTGCTGCTGCACTATGTCAGATAGGTGATGGTGGGGAATCCAAGAAGTACGGACACAAAATGGAAGAAACGTGCCAGTTACTGTGTGACTTTAGTGGTAAAAATGCAGCTTTTTAAACATTATCCATCAGATGTGACCTTTCGGAGAACTGGGAAAACACACTGGTGCCTGGAGGATGAGCAGGTAGCAAATACCCTGAAGCTCGTGAAGTAGTTAGAGACATGCAGCGATTCCAGATGTTATCTGTTTGCTGACATTAGAGACAAGATACTTGTTACTATTTTGTTGTCTGAGGTGGACAAACGGCTGGAGAGCTTTAGCAAACGGCCTCACAAATGATATCCATAGATGTGATGGAATCTGCCATTTTCACATCTTTACACACACACACACACACACACACACGCTGCCCACCAGTCATTACAAGCTGAAGAAGGAGAGAATGAGAGGCAGGAGCATTAAAAGCTGTAGGCTGGTATATTCTCAGACTGCTGAACCCTCTTAAGGTCTGCGCCGGTGTGAGTGTGGATGGACTGAATCAATGCAGAGAAAAAGATGCTGCTCTTGCTCCTGTGGGTTATGCTTCCATTAGTCTTGATGGAGCCCGGAACCCGAGATATCGGCTCTAATCTGTTTTAGAGGAATTAATGCTGTGAGTCGCAGGGCTGAACCGGCAGGACATGCTGAAGACCACGCATCAGCAAACTAGAACCGATGCTGTTATTTGCAACGAACAAAGCACGATGAGTGAACACAGTCGGGATCTGATATTAGGTTAATTCCTCACCTGCCGCTGAAGCAGGTCCCTGAACACTTCTGCCAATTCTGAAATCTATGTGCAACACTTTTAAACACAGTCACTGACTGTCCTGTCCTGACTATTCTGAAGAATGTCTTTTTAAAACACACAACATTTATTCTGTACTGGCAGGTGCTAGTTTCATTTCCTGATGTAGTTAATAGGGGAAACTCAATCACACTGGCTGTCCTCTCCTCTTCCCTGTAAGCTTCATATTCCTCCACATCCCTTTAAATCCACTTTATTCTCTCAATTAGCTTCTTACTATTAGTAATTAAGTCTTATATGAAGGCCCAGCTTTCTGCACAAAGTTCAAACAGCTTGGGTAGCTTCATACGATGCATTTGAATATTTTTTTGTTTTGTCTGTTTGATTTCAAGTGGGCGGTTCTCATTGGAAAAAGGTGACTTCTGTGCACCAATCAAAACTCATTAGTCAAACTATGACAGCTGAGGGCTTGTTTGCATGTTTCCACTGTCAATCAAATCTGACTCAACCACATCCACACAGTCCTGATGAAGCAGATGAGCTGAGGTTTTGAGTGTTTAATTGTTAATAAGTAATAAAATTGTTTTATTCAACTGATTGTTGCACATTTATTAAAGAATATTAAATGTTCATCAGTCAGGAGCTTTGTGTATAGTTGCAAGTTTGAGGTTAGGCACAGCTTGTTAAATGTGAAAAAAATGTTATGCTCAGATAGCAGTTTTCTAAAACAATCATTATATAACGATTAATGATTATATTATTATATTAAATTAATCTAATAAATGATGGGCCAGATTTAACCATAAATTGTATACATGAGGGGAGTCTTGAGGGCTGGATCTGATTATTGGGATGCTATTTTAATCATTTCAAAAACAAATATGTCAAGCTGAATTTTAGGAAAATAAGTATAAAATGAGAAACATGATGTTTAGAATATTTATATTTGATGCGACAGCGCAGGCGAAAGAAAACCTGGGTGTTTCAGGCTCATTCAGTCTAACAACATATTACGGTGGCCCGCAGTGTTCAGTGTAGTATGCAAAATGATTTTCCTGAACTTCCTCAAAGCTACTAAAAATACATTTAGTTTTCAGTGCATCAGTCAGAGCCTTTTCCTCACAGTCGCCCTGCTGCATTCCGACAATGTGTGTGCGCCACCTAGAGGTGAGAGTGTCTCACTGACTATCTGTGCGTTCGTGGGTTGCAGCAGTCAGACGTCGATTCTCTTTACAGAGCAGGTTTTCAGACACTCACACAACGAACTTCAGTCACTTCTTTACATTTATTTCAGGACAGAGTTACGCACCACAAATATAATAGTCAGGCGTCTGTTACAACACATTAACAGACTCATTCATTCACATTTTTACACAATATCAAGTATATAGTCCACAACATCACCATCACGCTGAAGAGGTAAGAGGTGGGAGAATGCCTTTAACCCCCTGATATACAGCAACACAGTGCATCTGTCCCTTTACCCATCTGTAATAATAATGTATTGATCACTGTCACATCTGGGGGAAAGAAATGTTCCACACTCTGTTGCAGCAATTAGTTAAGTGCAAGTTCAGCACCTGACTGGGGCCCTCTGATTGTAACCACAACATGAAGGTATAATGATCTATAAGTGCTACGTAACGGGCTGAGTGAAGTCGTTGCTACATCAGCAGAGCAAACTGTATCTTCAGGTAATTCCAGTACTGTGTTCTTTGAAGTAGAGGAGTCGAAAATCAACAAAATGATATGGACACGTGTGTGGATCGCGGAATGTTTAAGGGGACGTAAACACAGAGGAATAAAGGAGTTCACGTGACTGAGGCAGACATTTACAGGCCATTTAATCTGCACTATGCTGCACTGCACTGCACTGCACTGGGGTTTGGATGCTTGGAGAGGAACTGAGAGGTAAGAAGCTCATTCCTCCAGGGTCCGGAAGGAGTTCTGCATGTCCTCCATCAGCTGGGCAAAGTCTGCTTTGATTTTAGCTTCCCCATCCTTAACAGGGTCCTAAAGAGATCAAATGCACACGAACAGGTATTACATCAAATACTGACTGATGAACATAAAACACTGCTCCCAAAGGTGAGGAACAATCACGCACCTTGAACTTCATGGAGCTGATTTTGTACAGGGTGTCTCCCATGTGCTCCCTGATCATGGCCCAGGTGATTTTATTGTCGCTCTGCGCTGTGGACTCCACCGCATGCCGGGCCATGTCATAAAATGCAATCATGTTTGAGAGGATGCCAACAGTTTTGTAGAAGGGGCAGAACCTGTGTGTGGGGACAGAAGGCCACGTGAAGCTCACATATTCTGCAATAGTGAAGTGAAGGGGAAATATCTACAGACATCTTTATGTTAAACTAATGGACGGCATCAGTTTTACTATTGTCTGCACAGAAATCGCTTGATGTCTTTCAATCATCATTTTCTAAGCTGTGTAGCTGCTGTACAGGAAGGACTTTGCTGGAGCTCATGGATACGTTTTCTGCAAATGTTGCTAACTCTGCTGTTCTTGTGTGAAAATTCCTCCTTAAAAAGGGACTTCAATATGAACGTTTTTTTGTGGTTGGTTAGATGTCGTGTCTTCACCTGTCGTAGGGTGTATAACCGTTCTGCTGCAGGAAGTCGTCCTTGATGAGCTTAGCAACTTCTAGAGTGATTTTATCAGTCTCAGCAAGAGAAGCCTGTGGACACAATGGTGGTTCAGTTGTTGATCAACCAGGTGAGCATGCAAACCAAGCACAACACAGATTCCAAAAAAGCTAACTTTTGATGCCCTATTTTGTCTCACATCATGTCACAGTAAGTAATCTGGACTGGCCTCACCTTCCCGACAAGCTGCACGATTTCAGCCAGGTCCTCCTCCTCCTGCAGAATCTCCTTGGCTTTTGTGCGCAGAGGAACAAACTCAGGGAAATGTTTGTCGTAGTATTCATCCAGAGCTCGTGTGTACTTGCTGTAGCTGATCAGCCAGTTCACAGAGGGGAAATGTTTTCTCTGAGCCAGCTTCTTGTCCAATCCCCAGAACACCTACAAAGAAGCAAACAAACACGCTCAGAGTGGCGTGCGAGACTGAATGAAGCCAAATGTTTGATCAAGGCGCTGAAGAGCCACAACCCATTACTTACCTGAACAATTCCCAATGTGGCCGAAGTGACAGGGTCTGAGAAATCTCCACCAGGGGGGGACACACTGAGAGGAATTCAGAGCATTTAAGGAAAAGTCAGACAAATAGCTGATAATGCATCTTGGTCTGCTTAGTAGATAAGCAGTAATAATAATTTATAATTTCAACTCACGCTCCGACAATGCTGACACTGCCTTCTCTCTCCGGATTTCCCAGGCACTTCACACGTCCGGCACGCTCATAGAAGGAGGCGAGCCTGGCGCCCAGGTAAGCAGGATAGCCACTGTCTGCAGATGACGACAAACACAGCTGTAACTGGTTCACAGCAAACTGTCTCACAGCATCTCTACAGATACACGTCCACCATGAACTCACCAGCAGGCATTTCAGCTAATCTTCCAGAGATTTCTCGGAGAGCTTCGGCCCATCGAGATGTCGAGTCGGCCATCATGCTCACATTGTAGCCCATATCTCTGAAGTATTCAGACAGTGTGATGCCTGCAGAGGTGATTGTGGTCAATTAAAATGCAGTTAAGTGCATTTCAAGTAGTATTTAAAATGAACAACGAGGCTGTTCTATATTACGAGGCTGTTGGTACCTGTATAAATTGAGGCCTCTCTGGCAGCCACAGGCATGTTGGATGTATTAGCAACCAGTGCCGTTCTCTTCATGATGCTCTCCACCTTGCCATCGACCTCCATGGTGAGCTGTTGGGCAGGAGCAGCGTTAACATTACACAGTGTCAATGTATTGAAGATATTTTGCCATAAAACATGAAATCATTCATTATCCTCAATGACGAATTGCATCTTCCACCGACCTCTGGGAAATCCCGCAGCACTTCAGACATTTCATTTCCACGCTCTCCACAGCCAACATAGATAATGACGTCGCTGTTGGAGTACTTGGACAAGGACTGCGAGATCACCGTCTTTCCACATCCAAAGGCACCTGGTATAGCAGTGGTACCACCCTGCACGCAACTACACAACACAAAGGTCATGTCGCTTCATTTACAGCTTACATGTTTTATCACATAGTTTAAAATAAGATGTGTGTACAGTCACCGGCTAAAGACTCACTTGATGAGTGTTGTTTAATGAGTAAAACCACAAATTAAAATAGAGGCTGAAGCCTTGACAATGTCAAAAAATACCAATCCAGATGAACCACGGAGAAGCACACCAGTGTGAGTGCTGCTTGCTTTTCTATATATATATATATATATATATAAAATTATCAGCTGAGATGTCCACTCACGGGAAAAGTGCATCCAGAACTCTCTGACCAGTCAGCAGCGGATGATTAGCAGGTAGCTTCTCTGTGACTGGGCGGATTTGTCGTACTGGCCACACCTGCACCATGGTGAACTTCTCCTTCACGCCTTCAAATTCCAGCTCCAGGACCACATCCTGAATGCAACAAGATCAGACAGTCAGTTTGACAGAAAATTCAGAGGAGTGTTCTGCTGCTGGAAAAACACTCACAGAAATGTCGTAGTTTCCAGGCGGAGCAACGTAGGTGACAGTGCCTCTGTTGCGAGGTGGAAGCATCAGCTTGTGCCTTATTAAGGAGTTTTCAAACACCATGCCATAGATATCGCCGCCCGTCACGTGACTGCCAACCTGGAGAGATCACCTGAAATTAGTCAGAGCAATTGCAGAGGAGAGACATCCAAGTCCACACCACGCATAAATGGTATTTTTCTTACCCGCAGACTCTGGCAGGGGTTAAATTCCCATTTGAGGTCTCTGTTAAGAGCACCAATGTTTACTCCTCTTGGGATATAGATACTTTGAGTGAGGTCGTTGATATCTTTCAGTGGGCGCTGGATACCATCAAAGATGGAGCCCATGATTCCCGGTCCCAGTTCTACAGAGAGGGGTTTCCCCGTCCGAAGGACAGGGTCACCGACGGACACGCCAGCTGTTGCATTAAGTTAAGGAAAACAAATCAAGCCACAAGCTTATGTCTTTGGTAACATGTGAATGTAGTTTAAAGTAAGCTTGTGACGTGGTTTGTCACATGTTTAACCACAGAGGAAGGTAACACGGCAGCAGAAAGGATACAAGTCTCCTCGTAGACCTGGATAGTGGCCATGTCTCCCTCTAAACGGATAATTTCTCCCACCAGCTCACTGTGACCTACACGAACCAGCTCATACATGGCTGCTCCTGCCATAGCAGTAGCTGTCACCACTGTGGATTGGATAGAAAAGAATAGGGAAACTGGTACAATGAACACATCTCAAGACACACAGCCTTGCCTACCCTTCTGTAGAGCTGTAAGAAACGACTTGCATTAAGTGGTTTCCACCTATCAGATACTAAACAATCATCTAGTCATTTAAAGAGAATGGCAATGAACCTGACCTGGTCCAGAAACCCCATGCACGTATCCAAACTGGCTCTCCCGGTCCTCATCCTGGATCTTAGGGAGTTTTGAGGTATCCATCTTGATTGTTTCTGTCCTGCAGAATTCCCTGAGGAGGAATGAAAATAAGACCCAGGTGCTGTCAAGCCATTTTAGTTGTATACACTCAGTAGATAAACCTTTAACACATTATGTAGAACCACATCTTAGCTTCTGATAAACAGGCTAAAGTCAGTTTATGGCTTTACACACCACTATGTAACGGATATTTAACTGTACGATCGCCACCACATTAAAAAGCGCCACTACAGTGCCGTCTGCGAAATGAATGACTAAGCCTTACAGTGTAAGGTCACCAGCTAATACTGGAAAATCGTCCCCTTTCAACCAGGGTTGAACATAAGGTCAAGTAAATTACTACTGTTCATCGCAGAGGGTATGTTAGCTAACTAGATGGTAGCGTACCGTCTGTTCTTACACACGTAACGTTGAGACCAAAGCTGATTTGTGCGTGTGCACGTAAGTCAGGTAACAAACAGTTAGCTAGCAAACACCAGCTATCTTTATGATAATCACAACCTCATTAAACTAACGATTATTCACACGATATTCGGCCCGGAAGGACATCTCAAAAATACATAAACCCAAAACCAAGTTTACTATAAGTATCTTACCTTGTCTTGATATGTTGTTCTCCAGGTTTGTCTCTAAGTAGCAGGCAGAGGAGGAGCTTCGCCGTGCTAATCACCTGCCAGGCACCAGACCGTCACGGGAAGAAAACATCTCCATTGTGGCTCTGACGGTTTCGTCCGCTGTGATTTGGTTGGTTATCTGCAGAGCCAACATGGCGACCGGCGCTCAACAGTTTCCTAGTCGACGATAATTTCCGCCGGTCTACAAAGTTCCTTCAGGAGAACTACTGACCCCTGCTGGATATAAAAGAAAAGTTCACCGCTAAGGATTCGAACAGTTTCACATACAAAATGCATATCTTGATGTTTTTAAAATAAATTAACCAAGGTACATTCATTTTATCACACACACACACACACACACACACACACACACACACACACACACACACACACACACACACACACACATATACATATATATACATATCCATATCTATCTATCTATCTATCTATCTATCTATCTATCTATCTATCTATCTATCTATCTATCTATCTATCTATCTATCTATATATATATATATATATATATATATATAAACTTTCGCACTGTGGCTTTTGCTTGCGTAATAATCATACCCTTTATTATCATATCAACATTTGATGTCTTCGTGTGAATAACTAACTCATAATTACATGTACATAAATACTGGGTAACATGAAGTGTAAAATAAAGTGTTTTATATATAATTTTGTCATTATGTTGTATCTCTTATAGGCAAATCAGCTATCACTATGATAATTAACTGAAAAATACACAAAACAGTGACAAGATAGTAACACTGTCAGAGGCTGACATCTCAGAAATGCTTTGCAACATTTTACTATTAGGCTTCACAAGACATATAGCTACTATAGGATTATAGTGCCCAGTTATCAAAACATCTTTAGTTAAAGGAGAAGATGGTAAAGGAAGAGACAATGACAACATGATTTAATGGCTGACACTGAAAAAATTTAATGATAATGTCAACATTTTCAAAGAAATATCACAATAAATAATTTAATGGCATGATAAAATAGTATTCATACTGTCTACATACCGTGGGACAAATTGAGGTAGCAATGACAAAATGTCTAATGGGAGGCGTACATTTAGTCCAAAATATTATCAGGAATGTGTAATTCAATAAAATGACAAAAATAAATCCTGAAATCCTTCAAAAATTGACTTTATAATGCTGAGAACATGTCTTCAGTGAAAATGCTCAGTACTGGGACTTCGGTTTTAAGGTCTACAGCACATTTCATCAGTGGAGTGATGATGCATTCAGGGTGCCAGTTTGTTATTAGGAGAGGACTTATGAGAACATACTGTTTAGATTGACAAAGTGAGATAGAAAACTAAACATTTATTCATGACAATCAATCAGGAAACTGTACACAGTAGGTCCGTAGTTTTCACCTGTTTCAGAAGAATGGTGCTGAGATTCCTCATGAGATATACATGTGGCAGCACATTTTAATCATACAAGCTAAGGTAAAGGTACTCTGGCAGCAGTGGGTTGGTATGTAGAGTCCACAGGGTGGAGCTGGGTGCTGCACCATGTTTGGTCAGTCTGACCAATCGTTTTCTTCCAGCTCAGAGTCATCTTCAGAGTCACTGTACTCCACGGCAATGCGTCGGGACAAGATGGTGGCCACGTCGTTCCCCACCGGCTCGCGCTTGTTCTGCTGCTCCTGCTGCTCCTGGACTTTCTTCAGCTGGATGCCTAATAAGAGCACACATACAGTATATCAAGATAATACCACTTGTCGCGCACAGGCTCACGTGCAGGACAGGATGCAGTTTCATACAATCATGTCCACCAATACCCCAACTCACCTATGCGGATGGCGGACAGCAGGTCGCTTCTCGCATCTCTCACAGGTTTCGCCTCAGCTCTGCCGCCTTCGCTGTGTCCTGCTAGGTATGAGGGTGCAGCTGGGGGAGGGAGAGGTGGAGGTGGGGGACCCGGGGGAGGAGGGACCATGCGTGGCGCTGGAGGAGGTACGGGTGGCAATGCGTAGCCTGGGCCAACATGCAAAACTCCATTATGTGGTGCTGGTGGTAGTGCACCCAATGGAAAACCAAAGGCTGTCTGGGCGGATGGGATGGGTGGGCCTGGGGCAGGAGGTGGGGGGCTGGAGCTGGTTGACAGTGAAAGAAAGAGGATTATGTCATGGTGGAAAGTGACATTATATCTCAGTCTTTCTCTGATTATGCAAACCACAAACAAACCTACTTGTAATCTGCAGGTGGACGTATTGAACCGTTCATACGGTCTGTAGTGTGAGGCTCTGCCGTGCCGTAGGTTACTCTCTTGTAGTTGACATCAATGCTGTGGTATTCATGCTCCACAGGTGGTGAGGGGTGTGCGTTCCCAAGCACGTAATCATGTGACTTGGCATAATTACAAGCAGCGTGGGCAGGCACTGGAGGGACGGGGTAGTCTGGGAGGTCAGGCCTGGATAAACAATGAAAGACGCAGAGCTTCTCATTCAGATGCTTTCACATGTCCAGATGGTGGATTTGTTATTAGAAAATAAAAACTGAAGCTTGAAACAACAGAGATATTGGAGTCACAAGGTCCTATTCATGAAAATAGGATCAACCCCCCTATGTCTAGTTTAGATCTTCTTCCTTCCAATCTGCCTTTAATTTTCACTAAAGAAATCTACATTTTGCTTTGATTGTCAAATTTCTGCATATAATTCAGTTATACAAGCTTTTAAAGGTGCGTTTTCAAGATTAATAAAGATTTCTGAGATATCGGCAGCTTAAAAGTGACAGGAAGCATAGGGACAAGGACAAAGAGGACATGTTATGTCATCAGACTCTCAGCACAATCCTTATTTTATTTTTGCAGTTTTCACAATATCATCCTAATATTTTTCACAGGCGATGCTCATGATTTTGTGGCGACCATACAACTGGGCGAAAACATTTCACGTGCAGCAACACCAACTGCATCTCTACTCTAACCTGCCGTCTGGGGAGAGCGAGCCCTCGGATGACGCCCCTCGGCGGAGAGTCTGCGGGTGGTGGTGATCTGGCCGAAGCTCTTTGTCGAATGCCATCATGTTCCACTCTTGCCGGCGGTTTCGAGCCTTCCTCACCTTCTTCACCTCGCGCTGAAGGGTGCTGCTCTCCACGCATCGTTTCTGTTCCTGGGAGAGGAAGGACGGAGGGACAGAGAAGGAGATGAGAAGCCACTTAATGGCATAAAAATAAAGCAGCAGGCAGAGTGCGCTCTCACCCTTTGCCTCCGCCGTTCTTTCCTCTTGTCCTCTGTGTCCTGAAGCATTTTCTCCTTCCACAGGTCAAAAAAGTACGACGGGTCAGAGTAGAATTTCATGGCGTCAGTACAATCCTCCCTGCGTACAAAAAACAACATCCAACGTGAGCTGAGACGCTTTAACCTGGTCAGATGTTGTAGTTTTTAAAGGCATGCAGTACCTGTAGGCAGTGAGCGTGCTGAGGGGAGGAGGCCGGTCGCTCCTGCTGTGCATCTCAGCCACCGAGTTCGGGGTGCTGGTCTTGGACAAAACCTGCTGATCCTGGACAGTGGAGCATTTGAATGCCTTCCTCATGTTTATGTCCTGCAGAGAGACTACGAAACAGTAACACAGAGGTTTGAAGTTGAATATAAAGCATGTGAGAATGAGTGAATAAGCTATGAAAGCGGCAGACAGATGACTTCTCCAGTGAACTCACCCTCCTCCACGCTGGAGTCCAGCTGGGTAACCTTGAAGGCCAAGCGGTCAATTCGGTCCTGGAGGGAGTTGGCGCGCCCATAAAAGGTGTTGGCCTCGTTAAAAAGCTCCCCAAAAACATTTTCTGCATGTTTACCTGCATCCAGAGCAAAGAACCAAGCAGAGAGGAAGGAAAAGGTCAAAATAAGAGCAGAACACTTATTTTTAGACATCAATTATCTTTTGTTTTCTGATAAAATAGATCAGAAATTGTACATGTATTTATAAGAATTATTATTATAAAGAAGCAACTGCACATTTTGCTGTTCAGCTTTACAGACCTAAATACAATACAGCGAGTTCTGTATTCAACTATCTTGTAAAATAGGGATTCTTATATTTGACAAGTACTGTTTGTACATGTCTGCAGCCGTTCTATTTGCCTGGATTACACACGAACATGAAGTGTTCGCTCCCTGCACATAACAGCACACATCAAACAGCTCAGATCCACTTTACGTGGCAGCTATCATTAGACTGCCTCTGTTTGTGTCTCCGCCCACTCACTCCCTGTCTTATCTGTCTGTGATTCAAAGCTTTACGGTAAGCTCTAAGCTCCTGTAACTTCACTAAATCCATGCACACGCACACATACACACACGCACACACACACACACACACACACACACACACACACACACACACACACACACACACACACACACACACACACACACACACACACACACACACTAATCAGAGTAGCCGTGGGCCAGATGTCCAGGAGTAAATTTGCTTCCTAAAATAGCCTTTTCCTCTCCATTTTCCCCTCTCTGTCTCACATATTTCAGTGCAGCAACTGCTATACCTGCAAACCAGAAACACACAGGTATACTAGTGTTCCTATAGAAATGACCACACATCATTAGCCATTTAAACTGCTCCGCTTCTACACATTTGCGGATTATTGTGATGGATGTGCATCAACTCAAACAGGTGATCATTGCTTTGCCTTGAATGTGATGTTCATGCTGTCAAAAGCCTAATTATCAACTAACGCTGGGATATATGGACACTTCTCATAATCAACAAGCAGGGATTAAGAACTCCCAGTCAACTCAACTGTCACCATCCATCATTCAATGACTTTTAGTGGACTTGTTTTCCACAAATTGTCCTTAGAATTCTTATTAGTGGCGACACTTTACAGCTATCGGGAAAACAGGTCATACAGCTTCCCCCCTGTATTGGTCTCAGGTTAATCAGAACATGTTATGACGTAGCAAAGCATGAGTAACCATGATCTTACTCAGACTACTGAGCTGGCGGATGATGGCCGACAGCGTGTTGTTGGTTACACATTCCAGCTCGTTGCCAATCCCATCAGGCACTGCACCTTGGCAGAGGTGCCGAGGCTCAATGTTTCTCTTGACCAAAGGCATGACCCCTTCTCACGTCTCGGCCACAGCACCTGCTGGGGGACAGAGGACAACTCTGACAGCTTAATGGACACTACAACTGACAGTCAGCACTCAACACAGGTCAAACTCTGACCTGCGCATTAAGCATAGAGTCCAGGCTAATGCATGTCACTGTATTGTTATGGGTTTTCTCACCAATAACAAGAACATTGGTTTCCATATTTCTGCACTGTCTGTAAGTTGATCTTTTCACAGGTGTCAGACAAAAATCATCACTAATAACACACATAGTATAGTAATTTTATTTAATCTAAGCTGAATTTAACATTTAAGTCAGCAATTGGTCGGCCTTTTGTCCTTTTTTTGTTTTGATTATATTAGTTTAAGAGGAGTGGTAAAAACTGTAATGACAGCATCAAAATCAAAGTGAAACCTTTTAGGATTTTATTATATTTGCTGTGTTGAATGTTGGGCCACTTGAATGTCACAATTTATCACCACCTGTCAAAGTGGTACACCTATTTTATGTTACTGGGTTCTAAAAGATTAAACATGCTCAGCAACAGCTGTTTCATTCAGGCAGCGTATTGTGATAGAAAAGGTGTGAACACAACAGATGTGGCAATTATTAAGTGAATTTGCAAGTCACTTTACACGCCTTTATTAGATGGACTTGAAACAAGGGATTGAGCGATTGCCAGTGATTACAGGCAGGGGTGAGTCAGCGCACTACTAACAATAAGAATAATTGACCACCCTAGCATGATTTTCATAGTCTGACTTCAGCAGGCAAACAAAACAGAAAGAACGCCTGAATGTTTGAACGTACATGGAGCTGCTTCACTGACACCGAGTAGGTTTGGAGCTACAGCACCCACATTAAGTTAACATTCTGGTGTTTCAACAAATATGAAGCATGATGTGAAGTCACAGGTCACTTCCTGGGTGTCTATGAAAGCAGTGCGAGTTCACATTCTTTGGCTCTTTCAAAGGTATACTGTCTCTTAACTGCAGCCCAGCCTTTGAGATGTAGCAATGACATACATTTATTAAAATAAATACATTTATTTAAAAATGCTTTTTGAGGGCTACACAAATCTAAGGCCTGCTTCAGCTTTTAACTATGTGAGGGTATTAACGAACACTTCGATAAATTAAAAATCCAATTTAGTTTTCCGTTTGGCACACGACTTTAGTTCGTCCCATATTTCCCACAATTCATTGCGTGAGCGTTAAAATCGCACTCTGCTAACTAACTTCTTGCTAGCTACTCGGCCTATCTCAAAAAGCGCTTGTCAGTCACACAGCTTCTTGTTGCTCTTGACACAAAGCTTGAACACCAGGCAGCAGGTAACTTATTCAACACACGTCCATAAAACACGGACTGTCAAAGAATGTGTTAACAGCACCGGAAGACGCTAAAAACACAGCAGAGTCTGAGGTTTCCTACCATAGAGTTGCCGTTGGGTTAGCTTGTTGTATGTGTTGTCAGGTCAACGCGATGGGACAGAGCAGTGAAACTTGAGGTACAGTGTCTCCAAAGTTAAGTCCAAGCTCTGTCGTCCAAGTTAAACGATGTCTTTGCTGGCCTGCTGCAGTCACGTGTTGGACAGTGACAGTAGTCATCTCTGCAGGGCCGAGTTCACTATGAAAGCAAATCTCTCGGGTCCAAATCACAGCTTGAGCCATGAAGGGATTTGGTCAGCAGATTTACTCTTGTCATCCAATCACAGCCGTCATGGCAGCAGTTTGACAGCCAGTGCTTTATTTCAGGAGGTATTAGTCCTGTTTTTATGGATTGTCAGTCATTATCTGCCTTCTATGAATTGGATATTAATATAGCAAATTCTAATTATTATTTTTTATTCACAACTCGTCAAATTATGGCTGGAAGTAATGCTGTCTTTATCGATTAATGTGTCGAGGGCATTTTCATAGTTTAAAATATAAATCAATATCAACATCAATATCAATATCAAAATCACTATAAAGTCTTAGAATGACTTGTTTTGTCTGACCAAGGGTCCAAAACTGTTAAAGAACAGAGAGAAAAAAAAAAAATCCTGGAAATGACAAACTTTTTGATTGATTCTCGGGCGATTGACTGATTGATTACTTACTAAATCTCTACAAAATGCTCTTTAACCTTGTTCAAACTTACATGATCTCAGTTCTGTCTGATTCTTGCTTCAAACCATCCACCCAGCATAAACAGCAGTACGTCAGTCCCAGCTGGTCTGTTAACATCTTAATGGGGATGACCTGGATTAATAGTGAAATGAGACACTCAGCATTTGATTTGAAAGCCACACGCACACGCACACGCACACACACACACACACACACACACACACACACACAGACACACACACACACACTGCTCTTTTCTCACAGATGGCATCATCTGGATTGCAGGAGGGACTAGTGTAACCTAGATATGGGGGCTTAAATCTTTTTAAGTAGTACACCATGATTCCATAACTCATAGTTGTTATGGGTGTTTTGCTTGTTCCACAGATATATTGTTAAATCTAAATTCAAATGTATTTACATCGTGGTTTTCAAATCGGACGATACAAGGAAGAAGTAAAGGGGAAAAGAGGAAAGGAGTGTTAGTGTATAAAAACAGGAAGTGTTGGAAAGGAAAAGTTAAAGACGTGTAGATCTGGCTTCTCTTTGACTTTGCAGGGGGCTGTTCTGGAGTTGTGGAGCAAACACGACGAAAGGACAGTCATTTCACAATCAACCAGAAGACCCGAGTCTCCTTCCAGTCGTTAGAGGCAATTGGTTTCAAGGAATAGTTCAACATTTGGGGAAAAATGCTTATTTGTTTTTGTTTTACTGAGTGTTAAGATACAACTCTAGGGGGCTGCTAGCTTAGCATAGCTTAAAGACTGGAGGCAGGGGGAAACTGCTGGAGTCTTGTTGTCAGCATAAGTGTAGACTTCAGGAAGTCACTGCACCAGCTCAAGAAATAGTCCAACACATAATGTCGTTTTTACACATTTTCTTTTTGTCCCAATTAAATAAAGAAGATATAAGCACCTTGCAGTATATGGGACAAAAGTGATTACAGTATGCCAGGATCATGGTCAGCACAACGTCAAAAATAGACAAACACTTACAATAAGATACTCAAGATTCACTGTCAAAAGTGGAATAGTTGCAGCCAACAAAATGACACAAAAAAAATACATCAATGTATTTTTGTTAGAGCATTACATGGCAAACATAACCCCTAAAATAATTAATTGAGAATCAGATTCCTCACTGAGCCCATCTGAAGGTAGATTATTTATGAAATAAATCCAGAAACTTCACATTGAAGATGCTGTTCTCAAACCCCACCCCATTTTTTCACCCGGGCCTATGAGTGTGTGATTTGAAAGCCATTTTCTGTGTCTGGCTGTCTTTTGGTCTGTGTACTCTTGATGGCATCAGTTTGCTGTTGAGCCTGGGAGCAAAGCATTTCACTTAGGGGTCTTCCATATTTTAGACAGTACCATAATCTCTTGGCCAGCCCAGAAGTATTAACCCCAATACAGTACTTACCCTCCCCATTATCATCATCATTGACCATGCTGGTTTCACACAATGTCGCCAGCCACCAGCTTACCCACTTACTGCACACCAGCCCAAACACTAATACCTCCATCATCCATTACACACAGATACCCAGACTGCCTCTCCTCTGATATTTGTCCTCCTATTATGGCTTTCAAGTCCCACTCCATATTGATCACTGCCAATGCCTTGCCAGTTATTACCCAGTGAGAGTGAGTGGCACACACACACACACACACACACACACACACACACACACACACACACACACACACACACACACACACACTGAGCTTTGTCATAAGCATCAGTTTATAAATCCTTAACGTTTTCATGTTCATGTTTGTGGTGTCAGTGTTGGCTAAACTTACAGTATTTTAAATTTCACAATGGCGACATGTTGAAGAAACGAACAACCTTTTCTGTTATAAAATACAGTAAGATTTAGTCCTCTGATGCTCATACCCCCCACCTCCAGTTTTCACTTGGTGCCATCTATTGGTTGTTGTTGGTAGCACACAAGAATGAGCAGTTCATCTGTGGGTTAAAATATCTGTCCCTTCAGATGTTCTTAAGTGTTCATTTTATGGCAGTTGTCAGCAGTCAGGAGCTCTAGACCGATAGGATTCATATTTCTATGAATATGTATTCAATAAGGAGCTCCTCTATCTGCTATGCAATGTGTGTATTTCATTAGCTTGTTATTATTGTTTAGGCTAAAGTGCCATGAGGCTGTTTAAACAAGTGTATTTCTTCATTGAACAGATCCTCCTGCTGATCAGCCATGAGTGATGAAGAGGAAGTTCCACTCCTTCCCTCAGATAACCAGAAATCCCAGGTAAGGGATCAACCCTCAAAAGAACTGGATAATCCACAGACACCTGAAACCTAATGCTATTAAAAACACATTTTTTCCTGAAGTGTTTGGGGATATGATAATACAATTCCAAATCAAGTTCCTGTTATAGCTTTTGTCAAAGCTTTAAAAAAAAAAGTGATGTGACATACACAAGACTGAATGCTAAAATGAGCACTAAATGCTGGAAAATAAATTACGGTCATTTTTGGAATAACATTACTATCTGTAATGTTCCTGTATTTTATTTGGACCAGTGGCTCCATGATACTTACTAGCTTGCCATTTGCAAATTACTTTATTAGCTAACATTACAGAGCAACCAATGCCACATCCATGCCGCATAACTAAGTTACAGCTAGCTGGCTTAGCTTAGCTCATGTTACAGTTGGCTATTTGGCCACCCCTGCCTTGCATCGCTCTTGGCTGTTAGAAAGTAATCATTTGTTATACTGCTTCGCTTTGTACTGTGAAATCATTTATTCAGCACTTTTCCTATGGTTGGCGCACATATTAGGTGAGAGGCTTGAGGATCCTCCCCCAAGAAATTTGACATTTTTCAATAAAAATTATTTAATTTCACATCATTTGGGCCATTATCACTACCATATCTGTGTACAAAAAGTTGGGCAAGCTCATTTTTTTTAATGTTACTTAACAGCTATTTTTACACGTAAAATGTGTCACATTCTTAGATGTTTTATCTTTAAAATTATTTAATGTGATGATAATTTAGCAGTACCACTTTTTTTCCGCATTAACAAATCATTCAAATTCACCATACCTTGTCAATATAAAGCTATCATCGAGTAATTATCCAACTGTTTTCTTCTCATCTTGTTTACAATGGGCCTTTACAAAACACAAAACCTTAAACTTTCCCATAGCAGAGCGCAGCACACCGCACGACAGTGGGAAAAATAATCAGCCCGAGCTTAATACCATATCAAAAGCCTCACAGTTCCTGAGCAGCCGCCTTCAGAGGGGGTGACTCTTAGAATGCCTCAGCTTGTTTGTCTCATGGTTTAAGTGGTGCACATAGCCATGGAAAGATCATTAAATCACTGTTTTACCACTTGGCTTAATCCCCACAACAAAAGGGGAAGATACAAAAAAGGAGAAAAAGGAGAGAAAAAAGTGGTGGGCGAGATTAAGTAGAAACTTGATGGATCCAAACTGACGGCTCTGTTTCATAGCGTTGCTAAGGGGAGTTAAGAATCTTGATTCCACATCTCCCAGGCTGAAGAGTGGCTGCTGATCGGACGTTCCCTGTTACCCCTGCAGTGACCAGCCGCGCTTGTAGTGTCCGCTGCTGTGGCCATCTGCCGGATTACCCAGCAGGATATATTTTTATAGAGAGCATCCTATTCATATCCTGCCTGCAAAGGTTTACATTAAGGTTGAACTCGGGTGCACTTACAATGGCAGATGAAGTAAGCCCTATCCTTCTTACAGCACCCCTCCCCATCTTCTCACTGTTTGGGAGACTGATAGCGCTGGGTTGAAAGGGGCTGCTTTGCCATGGCATGAAAGAGGATCTCATGCAATGCCACTGTCTGCTGCTGATTTTTTTTCACGCGCTGACAATAAAGTGGTGCCCAGCATGAAAAAAACATTTGTATGTGCCAAGTGTGATTGTTTCTTCTAATAGGCATCAACAGGCCAACTTCTCTGTGTTACCATACAGGTGAACTCATTCCTGGGAAAATGTTTTTTTCTTTCTCAGCCTTGTAGGCGCGATGGCGTCCCCCTTTTTCCTCGGCCTAACGGGATTAGTCGTGCCAGTGCTACCCCGGCTGTCACGGTACTGTCTACTTCCCATCTCTCTTCTGGGCCTCTAATGTGATTAACCCATTCCCTGTGGTCCAAATGGTTCTGGAAGGGGGAGGGGGGGAGGGGGGCATCTCCTTGGCATGTTCCTCCCCATGCCTGACTCACCATCATTGGCACCTTTGTCAGGCAGGAAGGACTGAGGTCGAAGGTCTGTTAGGATGTAAAGACAAGTACAAGTGGCTGAGGAAAGAATTGATAGACTCAGACACTTACAGTTTAAATTCTAAAGTTATTACTGAAACTATTTTAACTTTAGATTAATAAATGTCTTAAAATCTTGTATGGATCCGCTGGATTGTTTGCACATTTAAAAACTCGCTCTCATTTTACCAACCCGCCACGTGACTCTGATCACAATCTATTCAAACACCTCATTCATTAATGAAAATCTGTTCAGGCTGATTTGTATTATGGCTTTTGCTTTCACAGCCATCAGCCCTGAATATTTACTGCTTGCTTAAGTGGAGACAATAATGATTGCCTACGCCCATCATCTTGTCAAATGTCAGTGTTGTGAGGCTTCGCCTGTTTAACACACGTCACGCTCATTTTCGACTCATCTGTCGCAAGTCTTCTTCGGGGCATCTGCTGCATGCAGAGGACCACATGCCCTTTGCCACCGCTCAGAGGGAGAAGGCTTCGAACCAAAGGGCTGCATACAAAACCCAGCGCTGAAATCACCTTTACAGTGGCAAACACTTGTCACTTCATATTTTTACATGTGCGGTGATGTACAGCGTACTGTAGCTCCTCAGTATAATGAGCAAAATTCATTAACATGCATGCAAACTCCTAATCTGTTAACAAACCAGACTCCTAGACTCTCCTAGACTCGAGAGGTGAAGGGGCATGTTTTTGAATATGAAACTAATCTATTACAACAATCATCATGTTTACTTAAATTCCACTTTTTCTTGAAAATAAAAAATAGTTTAGCTGCTCAGAAAAAAAAAAATATTTTGTATATTTTCTGCACAGCCAATAAAATATTATCTAAACTAATTTAAAGCCTGTTTTGTGTGTGAAGCTTACGGATAAACGGCCCTCACACCCTTTTGTGTGACAGCCAGGAAAATGACAGTCCCTGTCCAACACCATCCACCCACATGCTGTGTTCAGCAGCGCTTCACGTGAGCGCACAGCCTCAGTCGGGCGACGGCACGGAGAATTAGGAGTCTTAATTAAGATTTTTTACAAGTCTGCATGTGCTGTTCATATGCGAGACAACGGGCCTGAATAGGGTGGGGTGGGGTGGATCCTTAAACAGCTGCCTGCTCTGAAACAAACCCCAAAGTTGACATGAAGATCCACACGATGAAGGAATGTGTGTTACTTTACTTTTACCGACACACTGTATAAAGTTGTGTATATGTACGTGAAAACTTCATTTGCGCATATCTATATTAACTGTATATCTTTATATTTTAGGCGTTAAAGAGCGAAGAGAAAACAATTCGACATTGTGGCTGAAAGACAATACTGTGCATGAGGGGGTAGCGCCCCTTGTGTGGAGATTTGGTGGGTTTCCAATCCTGATATCCAACCCAGCACCATGTAATGGAGGGTGACACTTATTGTAATAGTAGGGGCTAATGAGTGTCTAAAAGCCTGTGTGACTGTGTGCGCCGAGGAATCTCATCGTGTGTGTTGGGTGGTAGGAAGAAAGGACAATATATCTGCAAAATAGACGAGGCCGTAAAGTGCAGCCTAAAGAGAAATAAAAGCCCTCCACCGCCATCGCTGCAGATCTCGGGAGGCACGTGAGGCCTCTGAGAGTTTCAATTCTAATAGAGATATAAAGAGGAGAGAATGAGTGGCCAACTTCATTTGATGCCCAATCCACGTTAGTTTAGGCTGAGGTGAACTTTAGTTCCGTTCACACAATCATAAAACAAGACTCTACTTCCATCTGATCCAAATGTCAGCAATCAACAGCATTTTAAGTGGTACAGATTAAGTCTGAAGTCACAAATTTGGCTGTAATCTTGTGATTGAGGATGAGAAGATCACATCCTTTTTCCCCAGTGAGAAACACCCACATGCTTTTTACAGCCATAGAAACAAGTAACCACAACATTCACAGGTATGTTTTACCTCAATAATTGTAAATGGTGCTAATAAAAGTGTCATTAAATCAAACTCATGATTGATTGTTTCCTTTAGCCTGTGTTATTGTTGTCTTGAGTGCTCGGCGTGTCTCTGCTGTGTATCATCTATGAACCAAATTGAACCAAAGAGGTTAGATAAAGTCAAATCCAAGTCAAGTGTTAAATCGTATTTGTTGGCAATAATTCACAATAATTTGTTTGTTGGATTGATCAAGTTATGCAAAACTGAGCAACACACTGACACATGCAGCCTCTTTTAAACAGCAACATGAGTGAAGAGTAAAAGGTGTAGTACTGCTTTCTAACCACAAGGTGGATATCTAACTAAATGAATTGACCATCATCATCAGGTGGAGCTGTTTCCTTATTGGCACAATCACTTCTTGGCTTCTTGTAATAGCTGTGTATTTTACTTTAATGTTCTGTTATTGTTCACAAACATGTACTAATATGAGTAATAGTCAAAGCAGTCTTACTTTCTCAACACATTTTATTTACACTGTCTAGAATAAGTCTCTAAAGCTACTTCCTTTTTTTCAAGACTTCTTTTTTAAGACTTGGTTGGGATGATTTGTGAACAGTGTTTGCACTGTATACTTAAATAATATACATTATTCTTGTTTTATTCTTGGCTTAATCATATAGAACAATTTTATCATTATTATTGTTCCAGCTAAAGTTCTTAATTGAATATTTGTCATTTATTCAGTTAATGTCATCCACTGTTACCAGAGTTGTACAAAGAAATCCACTGCAGTTATTCTGTGACTTACTTGAAGAGGCTTGAAGTGCCTGGCAAAGACATCTCGTCCAGTATGTGCCCATGATACATGACATGTCCTGCACGAACAGCCACACCACAGCAGTTTGCATGTGGGGTAAAATGTTCACACATCACACAGAAGGGATGTGAACATTGCCTGCCACTCAACACAGACCCTTAACGTGGTATCCAGTATGTACTGTAACATTTATGGCACTAATATATTTTTACTATGTGGACAAAGTCAGAATGTGTGTGTGTGTGTGTGTGTGTGTGTGTGTGTGTGTGTGTGTGTGTGTGTGTGTGTGTGTGTGTGTGTGTGTGTGTGTGTGTGTGTGTGCGTGAGCGTGTGTGTGTGTGTGTGTGAAATATACGCGGGGCAGGTGGGGTTCAATGCTTTTTCACAAAGTGTCCACTGCATCTGTGCTAAGTTCAGGCCTTGACCTTCATCTGCCCCCTTGATGAAGAGAAAATGAAAACGTCGTGTCATGTCAGCAGCTGATGGGACTGTTTTTTTTTTGGTCACGTCCTCATTGTTACAGTAGCATCCAGTCCAATTGTGGGTGATGACTAAATGCTAGTGCATACAGGAAGTGGGACTAACTGATTCAGCTATTATGTTCAAATGCTGAAGGATCCACATTTTTTTTTTACCCTCAATGTCAAATTGTTACTTGACTAATTAATTGTTGCTTTGCTAATGTGGCAGAAAACATACTGTTCCAAAATACAGATGATTGCCAAATTAGGTGTATAACATTGTTTTTCAAATTTAGGTCATGACTCACCAGTGGGCAGTGGAAATTTTGAATGAGTTGTTGAGTCACCAGTTAAAGTCCCCCGCCACCCAAATGTGTTTTGCTTATTGTTGCTTCAGTGAGATGCTTCACTGCGCAGAGAGATGCACAGTATCTGCAGCGTTTGACACTAACAGGCTCTTTTCACATTCACCTGCTTCATTCAAGTCTCTGTGCTCACCTGAAATCTGAATTAATGAGGTGTACATACCAGCTGGATCTGTGACATCACAACTGTAGAAGCCAATCATGGTACAGTATGTAACTGACAAGTTTGATGTGGATTGCAGTTGATTGCAAAATTGCATTTCCTCTTGAATTATGTTAACGTTTCTTAAATCCACCATTGAAAATGTGTAATCTTAAAAAAAAAAGTTTGAAAACAACTGTAATGTGATATAAATTACCTAAGCCTGGTGCTCAGTGATGAATTTACATTCATATTTACCTTTTGAGATTCAACTTGCACACTCAAGGTGACATTCACATGTTCCCCTGCTTCACTAATAATAATTTTATTTCCTGCAAAATGACCAAAGTGAAGCTCTCTGCAAAGTCTGTAATGAACATCTTTTGATGAGAGCAAATTCTGAACTCATATTGACAAATGCTGTCTGCTGATTGCATTTGTGTTATTTTTATGCACTTTGAACTAATATACGGACATAAATGTATTTGCAAATGGGCTATGAGATGATATCTTTCACTGAACACATGCCATCAAAATGTCTTCTAACATCAGCAGGTTATTCATCTTCGACACTGAAGCTTCTGTCAAATATCCTCTTTGGGCCAAGGGTGCCTTTGATATTGTTATATATAACTATTAGAATAATGAGATACCAACAGTTAGATTATCACAGGTACAACCCCTGTCTGCAAGCCAGTGCTTTCAATGTGTCTCTATTATTTTGGGAATCTATTTTTTCTCAGAATTCTTAATATAATTCTTATACCCAAGAATACCTGATTAGCTGCATCAGCTGCATGAGCTGCTTTACATGGTTGAACCTGGATGAAAACATTTCAGGACTGAGGCTAATACAATCAGACAATTGAGTGAATTCACCAATAAGATAGAATTAAATATCCAACAGTAAATGTAAGAATAAAACCAATGATAATAAAACAGATAGTAATAGCATTAATAAAAGGCTTTTTTAAGTTTTGAGAAGTAATTAAAAAGATGTCACAGATTGTCAGGCAGGGGCTCTGAATGTTAAAGCCTGCTCACCTTCGGTCTTGAGCCGGGACTTAGGACCAGCCTGAGGACTGTAGAGGAGCAGCAAGTCAGCAATATAACTACGAAGTGATTTAAAAGTAATCAGTGAAATCTTGAAATCAACTTTAAAGCTAAACTGTTTGGAACCCTACCTATACGCAGATGACAGTCATTTATGCCCGAGCTCTTTCACTGAAACAGTCCTTTGAAAGTTAAAGTCCAAATGCTGGCATTCTTGTCATTGTTCCGACTTTATGAATAGCCTAATTTGTTGCCACATCACAAACGTGTCATTTCACAAACGCAGCCGATTTCAGGATGCTTTCACTGATGGGTGGCTGTGAAAAAATAATGTCGTCCCACCAGGAGGCTGTCAACTATAGGCACATGGCCCACTGGAGATATAATGGCATCAAGCAACTGGACTGAAAGTGGGCTTTTTAAACAGGCCGGCGCAGGCTTACACTTGGTACACAGGTCAACTTCAGTGCGCTCATCTGAACGTAACTCAGGTTGACACAATTTGACCTCAGCTGATACCCCTCTCTGCCGGCCTTTGTTTTCACGTTCTCTCCTGGGAATTGCATTTAATACTATCCTTACACATTCTATAAAAATTTCTGGTCTTCTAAGCTCTCATTTCTCAACATTTGCTTTTCTATTATTTCTCAGAACTCCTCGTCCTTTCAGAAATGAGCCTTTGTAGGCCTTTGCTGAGGCCGGGGGTGTGACAGAATTGTTTCTCTCGGCCCGGCCTTCAAAGGAAAAGCCCCTTTAGAGGCTTGAATGAAGAGGCTATTGTTGTTAGCTTAACTTAGATGTTTTGAAATGCAGACATTTCAAAACTGTATCTTATTTCAGAATTTAAAAACACGTGATTGTGCCGCTTTTGCCGAACTCAAAATGTCAGTAAACTTCCTGTGATGTGAGTTAAATGATCAGCTTCACTCACTGGTCTGTGGAAACAGTGATTCCAAAGATTTCACAGTCAAATGAACAACAAAAGATTAATATGTTTAATGCTGCTCGGCACAATGGTAGTCTAATTTTTGCTTTCTTCTGTGGCTTTAACCTCGGCGTCGAGCGGCGGACAGGAGTGTCTCAATAAAGCGCCGTCACCTGCTCGTCACACAGGTGTCTTCTCACTTAGCTTCTGCTCATAGTTTTGCTTTGGTTTGAGGCTCAGGTCACGTCACACTCTTGTTTGTTGACAGTATAGCCATAAATTTACTTATAAATGTGTATTATGATTCATTATAAGTTGCTTTCTTGACTTTATTTCTAATTTGTTTCTCTGTGCTCTCTGTCTATTCCGAATTGTTTCGTTTTATTTAGATTGTGTAAATGTGTGCAAGCTTTTAATTTGGTCATCAAAGCAACTTGATGGTGAAGAACATACACTGAAGCGAGTACACAGAGTTTTACACACTGTCAGACACAACAATCCGGCACCCCAGTGGCCCGCCTGGCAGCGTGCTGTCAAAGTGCACATTTTTGAAAACCCATTTAAATTCTTTTAGGAAGATCTGAATCAATCTGGAAAAAAAAACAAAACAAAAACCTCCTCATCATTTAGAGGTAGCAGGTGGGTAAATTGTGCATGGTTGACCGATCAGAAATAAAAAGATGCCCGAAAGAGCATTCAGGACGGGAAAGGCGATGTTCCTCACTTCCTAATTAGCCTTTGGGTTCTGCTTCCTCGTGCAGCATCCCCACATTGTTGCAACAAACCAACAAAACAGTTGAGTTAAGCCACAAAACCTTCTGTATCTTTTCAGAGGAAACGGTTCCCTTTGGAGGCCAATGCAGCCTGTGTTTATTTTCTGGCCGTGAATGGGTGTGAGGTGTGAAGCTATGAATACTGTGAGGTCAACCCACCGTGATGCTGTAAATACTAACAGGGCCAGTTGGTAATGAGTGAGGCCACGGCCCAGCTCGCTATTCAACCGTTTAACCAAAGAAACTGAACAGGGAACAGTGTTTTTCCTGAACAAAGACACACACAAAAAGTGATAGGTTGACAACAGACAAAATGAGAGACTAATTGTCTTTGATCTCACATTAATCGTGTGTATAACTTCTGCTGCAGGCATTTTAGAAAGAGTTTAAGATAAAATGACCATGGCAGGCAAACTTTCTGACTGGGTAGCTATTTCAGTGGGTTTGTGGCCTAGTGGGTGATGATCATGATGATTTGTGCCCTTGAACTTAAATTTATGGCTACTGCAGCAGGTTAAAGTCCAACAGACTCTGACAACATTCATTATACGTTAAGTTGACGTTAATGACACATTAACTGTGTTTTTCAGAGCCACCTTCAACAACACCAAGAAAAAACCTGCATGGTCAGAGCCACTGTGTCCTGGAGATGGGCTGAATAAGACATCAATCAAAGGTAATTTGTGTAGTGCCTTTCATACAGGTTACTGCACTTTGAAGTGCTTCACAGGTGAGTGACAAACTGATAATAAGGCAATACAAATATGACATCCATCCATTATCTATACCGCCTATCCCTTTCGGGGTTGCGGGGGGCTGGAGCCTATCCCAGCTACAATGGGCGAGAGGCGGGGTACACCCTGAACTGGTCGCCAGCTGATTGCAGGGCCACATGCAAGGACAAACAAACATTCACACTCACACTCACACCTACGGACAATTTAGAGTCATCAATTAACCTAATGAGCATGTTTTTGGTCTGTGGGAGGAAGCCGGAGTACCTGGAGAGAACCCACGCATGCACGGGAAGAACATGCAAACTTCACACAGAAAGGCCCCGTCTGACCCGGGGATCGAACCGGCAACCTTCTTGCTGTGAGGCACACGCACTACCTGCTGCGCCACCATGCAGCCCCAAATATGACATATGACCAGTAAATCAATGCATGAGGAACAAATGTAACTGTGAAAGTGAAAAATAGATTGTAGACACTAAAAAAGTGTGAACGGCAGTGAAAAAAAAAAAAAAAAGCATACAGTAAAATGAATAATTCAATAAATAAACATTTTTTCCATTGTAATTAAAAGGCAGACTGAACAGGTGGGTTTTAGATCCGCATTTACAAATATCAGCACTTGCAGCTGAATCTCGGATCCTGCAGCCTTCAGCGAACTAAAAGCTGCCTCACCACATGTTTTTGTCCTGCTCTTTGGAGCAGCTGAAAGACTCGTGGGTCTGTCCTAGTTCATGCATTTCAAGCACATCAGACAAAGAGAGAGAGGAGTGCAACATGATTTTTTTCATATTTCACAACAGCGTATTAGAGAATCAACACAGGGGAACTGAGGATTTTTGTGTGTGTTATTTTCTTCTCTCTTTTGATTAAAAAGAAAAAAAAGATGAAAAGAATCAACTTTTGGGCATACGTTGTGTTGTTTCGACCAGAGGGGGAACCAGGGGCAGGAAGAAGCAGCATTGTTGATGGGGCTCTGTGGTTTCAGTTTGATGTGAGAAACCACAGGCAGCCCGTGGAGATCTGCAGGACTGATGTTAAATGAAGTGTGAGGATCACTGTGGACAAATAGCCTCATATGCTAATGAAGCATTAGTCTCGGTTTTATCTGGATTAAAAAACAGCTATAGGTATTTAGCTACAGGTACGTATGCTTCATTACCAGGTATTAAAAGAACATTTCACGTCACAGTTCTTCTTGTTCAGGCTGAACCTGTCACAGACCTTTGATGGTCGACAGCACAGACAACAGGATTTAACAAGGAGGACATGCAGCTTAATCTTGTCAAGGCTGAGCTCAATGTAGGGAGTTCAAAGAGGAGATTTCTACCATGGTGTGTTAATAAAACCAGATGCGTAAATCAACAAGAGCATATTCTCAGAGGGTTAGCTAGAACTCATCTGTAGATTTGACAGTCCGAGACTGTAGAAACAGATTTGAAGCTCAGTCAAAAGTGAAACACATCACTGAGGAGTTATTAGCTCAGGTTTACACATTGTCAGTAATCAGCATGAGGAACTGCAGTTGCAGTATTTGCCCATAGGATGTCACTGTATAGATGATTATCTAAAAACATCTCGGCATACAGTGACAATGTGCAGCAAGTTATGGAAAGTGCTGTTTAGATAACTGATGGTGTTTATTAGGAGATGAAAGTCTGTAAGGATGCATTGATAGTGCCTGTATTTCCAGGATGACGTAAAATGTTTACATTCACAGTGCTTGATGACAGCAGCTGGCCTGAGATCAGATTTAGAAATAAAATAACACTAAAGTGAAATAATCAAAATCACTCGGCATAATAAATGCACTATATTGTCCGAGTGGCACTGACAAAATAACGATGTTACATTTTTCCAAAATGTTTCCACACAGCAAATCACCATCCATCAAAGTTCACCAATATTAAGTTAAATACATAGCAAGTTATACCCAACACCACCAAACCCACAGTGACACCAGTCCCTGATAATACCCTTTGCTGTCAAAATAAAGTACATAATGAGAACGGCGAATAGCTCTTGGCATAATTGCACTGCTTATTACCATCCAAGACCCTTTTGTTGATTTAGCGAGAAAACAGCGGAGGAAACCAACAAATTCCTGAGTCCACGCAACCTAAACTGAGAAAGGGGACACTGAACCGTCTATTTAATGGCTTTCACTGGTATGAGTGGACATGATGCTCCACAATTTGACAGTGAAGCTACTGTACATAAAGGATGCTTTCACAATAGGAAGGGGTTTTATTTTAGGGCTAATGACACTGGATCTGAAAAAATGGATAATGTGCAGTAGGTCGGGTCAAATTCCTTCAAGAAAATAAAGTGCAGGTTGTTGATGAGCAGACTGCATTGATGGACGCACCCTGCCGGGACTGGCCTCTCTGCCTCCATCTCCACATCTGATATGATTGACTCTCTTCCTCCCCTGACTCCACCTGATGCCGCTGCTATCCCGAAAAACTCTTATTCACAATATGTTGAGAGAAGATTGCTCTGCTTCGTTTGCTGCTTTTTGTTTTTATCTGGTAAGTCACTGGCAAGCTGGTTCACCTGCCGTTTGTGGTCATAGTCTGTTATCCATGCAGCTCTGTCACTAAGTAACCCATCACACCTTGTCTTAAAATAACTGAACTGTCCCTGTAATAGTTCAGCTCATCATTAATGTGTCAGTAGAGATTCTGAAGAACAAAGCTTAGATAGATAGATAGATAGATAGATAGATAGATAGATAGATAGATAGATAGATAGATAGATAGATAGATAGATAGATAGATAGGCCTCATCTCCTCCTTACTTTCACAGGGATTTAATGAAAAGATATTGTTTTAGCAGACACTGTAACCTTTAAATACCTATAGCTGTTTTTAATCCAAATAAAATCAAGGCTAATGCTTCATTACCAGGTATTTTTACATAATGATCCTCATGCTGCTGCTGTTAATTTTTTTATTAACGCAATTACCAGGCTCTTAGTGGACGGGGTCAGAGAGGTCTAATTACCCTGCGTCATGCTGGTAAATAGTTGGAGGTGTCTCTGAGCAGGTGGCCCTGGAGGTAAGAGGGAGACATGGGGCATACCGAGGCGGGCAATTACTGGATGAATTTCACTTTAATAAATGTTGAGCTACATTTGGAAATTCAGATAACAGAGCTTTCTGCCTAATGGGTGCTGCACTGAGGCCACTTGAGCAAGAAAATGATCTGAAAGAGGGTTTAATTAACACAAGCTACATGATCCAGGGAACGCGTGACAGAATGTTAAAGTGAGGGGGAGAGCACACAGCACAGGGATAATATGAAAATTAGTGAGGAGGAGGGTGAGATGGGAAGAGGGGGAGGGGGAGGGGGGAGGGGGGTCGGAGTGCCAACTTTTATTTCGCAGGTTTAAAGTCTAGAATTTGCTCCTGTTTTTGCACATTGCTACAGATTCAGAGTCACAAACATCATCAACGTCTGTAGAAATGGAGATAAGACACAGGTCCAGAGCATGAAGGCCGGTGAGTGTAGTTTCATTTGATCATATAAAACTTTATATTCATTATAAATATAATGTTTGGTGATAAAGCAAAATTGCTCAGGAGCTACTGATGACATTTCCAGTTAATTATTTTAGAACAAAACTACAGAATTGCAGTTCCTTGTTCTCACACCTGCACTTATTCTATACCACTATACCACTATCTGTATGCACTGCCTCTTGCACTTCTGGTGAGATACTACTCTACATTTCATTGTCTAATCAAAAAGAATTTCTCTTGTCTGATCATCAGATTGGATTACCATTTCTTTCTCTCACATTAGAATTCAGTCAAACTTTGCGTTCCTGATAGCTAAGTCCAAAATGTGTCAATTTCAAATAAAGACAGAGCCACATACTGATGGATGACAGATTGAGAGAAATTTTCAGCCAACATGAGCCGCTCTCTTCAAGAAGATTTTCCCTCGTTTCATGCGTTTTTCACTTGTTTATTCAGATTTTTTCCTTTAATTTCTCCCTCGTCTGTGTTTTCTGTGGCATCCATAAAGTTGTTTCAGATTGACACTGCGACAGCGGAATCCATAACAAACTTTCTTGACTTTTTAACCACGTTTGAAATGACTTCAAATAGCTAAAACATTGCTGCAACCTGGTTGTTAAACTCTGTAATGAATCTTGTAGTTTCCAGCTTTCTGATGATGCACAACACTTTTAAGTGGTACCTACTGTTGACCCTCTAGTCTCTATGCACTAACTCCAACCCCACTACCTCAGCCCACCCCCCCACCCCCCCAAAAAAAACTCAGCAGGGTCAAACAGTAAGTACTCTCAGCTATTTATAGCTGGTGGTTACTCAGATGCTGTTTAAAGGGGAAACCTGGAAGAATGCACATGTACATGATCTAGCTTACCATGCACTGACATAATCACATGTTTGAAAAGTTGCACACAATTCAGTGCTGCACCTGCATTATGTGTCACTGAAAGGACTGTGTTTTGGCCTGTAGCTCCTGTCACTTTTTATGTTTTTAGTGTTTGTTGCACGAGCTGCACTAAAGCTGCGCCGTATAGCTCTGTGTTATGTGTATAGAGGACGTGGGGTTTTGTTTTTGTTTAAACAGTGTATATGTGTGGTTTTGTGCATGTAAGGTCCTCATGGTTTTACACACCGTGGACTCCCTCCACTCTCCACTGGAGCTAAAAGCCCCGAAACAGAACGGTAATTGCCCAATTAGGGCCCTCGCTCTGTGGGCCGCAGAGCACTATGCGCCTCCACATGCTCACAGAGTCAGATAATTGAGCTGAAAGCAAATGAACGGATGGCAGACAAACAAGCTACTAGAAAATAATTACTTGGAGTGTTTCTTTTCAGTACCTGTACAGCGAATTTCATTATTGTCAATAGCCTCTAAAGCTGCTCGAAACGGTGGTATTTGTCATTTTCATAGAGACTTGATAATGACATTAATTTGTCTTAATGGGTTGGTTCTATTGTTAAAAATAGTAAAATGAGCAGAAATTGTCTTTCCTCAGCAGGTAGAGAGGACTTCACCACACTCCCGTCAGGCATGAGGAGATAATTTGGTGTGCTTGTCAAATTTCCAATAATTTGTTATATGGAACATGAGTAATGCTAATACCATTAATGTCCATTTTCCTCTAAATTCATTACTGCCCTTTTTCCCTTTTATGTTTTTAATGTCTCTGCCGTTTTTCTGTGCTTCAAGAGGTTATACCAGGACTGATTAAAAACATGCACATGTAGACTTTTGCCTTATACACACATACATAAACACATGCACGTCATTTAAAAGATCAGTAAGATATATAGCTGCCATCAGCCCTGCTCCTAAACAACTGAAATAAAAATATCATTCAGTTTGTCAGAAAAGGGTTACATTCAAACAATAAATCAGCTTCAAATGATGAAATTATAAATAATCTGTGAAAATGTGCTTCTCACTTTCATTTAGGGTCATGATTGTCACCAAAGGATGGATTTTAGAGACAATTTGGTGTCATCTGAATTTGTGTTTAATGTTACAGTATGTTTTATGCGTAAAATTGATACTCACTTATTAATATGCCTATATAACTACAGCTTATTGCATCTAAATAATATCCTGATAAATTTTGGAATTTAATTTATTCTTTAACATTTTAATTTTAAAAGTTTTTCACATACATATTTAACACTGTCAATTTAAATAACCTTGCAAAGAATAATGTTCCAGTAAAATGAAACATTTAATCAAAATATGTAGTATAAATGAAAGCTGAGTAAAAAACAAAGCCATATATCTAAATCAATTTCCCAAAATGTTTTGTGATTCTTCAGGGTTTTTGGACTGAATGGTCCTGGTCCTGAATGTGCAGTCACTGAAAAAATTCATCGGCAGACCAAAGAATAAATATCCATAAATTCATGGTTCTTAAAGTACTTTAAACCAATACTGTAATAATATTAAATGATCAGTTATCTTTATTTAAAACATATAGAAACACAGCAAAGTCTATTTTTGGTGACACATTTAAAAAAAAAAAAAAAACATAGTGTACAATACAAATTAATAAAATTCATGATTCTAATATTCTCAATAATTTCAGTGAAGATTGTAAAACAAAGTGTCAAAACAGGTGAACAATACAAGAAGAGCTGAAGGAAGAAGCAAATTTAAGTCAGACGTGTTTGTCCTTTATTCCTCAAATTAGCAGTAAAAGAGATGAAAAATAGAATTTGGCCATTCCTTATTTCTACTTTGCTCACTTGCAAAATTCTCAAAATGCTGCCAAAATGTAATTAAAAATATTGAAACTTTGATGAGTTGCATGTGGAAGCAGCAGAGGCAGCTGCTGCGAGGTGGTGCTGAATCTTTCTCTACTGTGGCCCCCTGCCTCTATATGACCCTCTCCATATGAACTTGTGCACACAATGAACATCTTCGGTGCCTCGAGCGGAGATGGCAAGATGAGCCATTTCTCAACCCCTTTCTTCCATCATAGCGCCAACAGTCAGCAATGCGTTGTGAAGTGGGAGCAAGACGAGGATGACATAAAAACAAAACCAATGAGTCCATTATGCAGGTATCATTTAATGCTGTGGGGTGCTTTCAACACTCATGAAAGAGGGGACGTGGACTCAACAAAGCAGTTCCAAGGTAAAATGCTGAACTGTAATTAAGCTCCTATTGACAGCAGGACGTACTGTGACATTTAGTAAACGTTATGCAGGAAATCAAAGTCAGGAATTCGTCAAAATCGATCAGGGAGCTCCTCCTCAGAGGATATAAATACATTTTAATCTGGCCACAATCCTCTAAAAGCCTCAGATTAACAATCCCTCCATTGATTTTACATGCTTTTAGATTTCTGGACAGGACTCAAAATCTTTCTCTTAATGTTTCCTCTTAGAAAACCTCGTAGATAAATGTCTGGTAAAGAATGAGGAACTTGCACTTAATTGTTCTGAATGTGTAGGAGACGCTGCTCAGTGTGGCATGTCTGTGGTCGGGAGGTCTCCCTCTGTGATGCAAACAGCCTGCAGAGGGCGCCGGGAGAAATAGAAGATGACTGTGATAGTTAAAGTATTTGTATGATGAGTTCAGGCAGTGTGTCATGCTACCTTGTCAGAGGAAGGGGAAAGAAAGAAATGTTTTTGTATTTGAAGTGGCCAGACTCAATGTATAAGTGAAATAAAAGTGATGGGAAAATTCAACAACTCATATAATTCTCTAATTAGGCTTATTTCATGTTGTAGTTATAGTGGTTCAGAATTTCCTTTAATTTCTTTAATGTTATTGCAAAGCAGATCAGTATACAGGGTTTGTCAAGTTCAGAATGATAGAATAGATAATTTGCTGATAAACTAGATTTCACTAATCATAGTTCAAATCAAAATAAATGAAATGATTCAAATGAATTTCTGTCACTTCCTCATGTCCTCTAAGGAATAATTATATATGGCTAATTACTTTACATGTCATTTTCTAATGTCTAAGGCTGCAGTCTGCCGGAGAATGTGGTCCATGTGGTGAAATAATCAGCAGAGCAACACTCACAAAAGGCTGGTTTTCCTCCGTAAATCAGTTTTATTGTCAAAAATTGACTGCCAGGGCTTTTAATAATTGAATAATGTGGACATTTGCCACATGTTGAAGACTCAAGTTATTTCTGTCAGTGCACCTTCATGCTACGCTGTCTTATGACGTCAGTCCGGACATTGATGGAAGAGATCCAGCTGTGGTTCTCCGCTCTCCTCCATGTTTCAGGTCAAGTTTAAAGAAGCTTTAACTTGATATTTGTGTGGAATCGATCGCACATCTTTGTAATTTTGTGTTTGACCTGCAGCCTCACCTGCTTCTCTGGAATTCTCGTGGTTTATGGGCACATAAGACTTCTTCATCATGATCCTCTGACTGCAAAAATGGACGCCGTCACCCCTGACACCAAATGGCATTTTCTCATTTTTTCTTGAGCTGCACTTTCCTGCTCGCCGTGTGTATGTTTTGCACCTGAAGTGCCTCCTGTGGATTTTTTTTTTCCACTTGCAAAAACTTTTGTATCAAATAGCTGCAATAATGGCCAGTTACCCACATTACCTGTTTTTAAGCCGGCTCTGTGACCGGGCCAATTTTTACTTCACCTGGATTTGTGGTTGCTCCATTTCATCCCAGCATCCGGACAAACACTGCTTCCAGTCTGCATTACTGACACGTGAGGCTACAGTTTCATCACAGATGACTGCATGCCTGTAGCTTTTATAAACATTTGCTCATAATCATTTGATACTTGAAATGATGGACTGGTTCTCCGCAAAGACTTTAATCATCCAATCATATTCATTTTGTTTCGTTCGGGTTAAAATGTCAGATCAGCTGGACTCCACCTGATGTCTTGATTATATTGTATTGAACTGCATGAGATGTGTTCATAATATTCTGTCTCTGGTGTATCTTAATGACGGTGGACATCACATTAGAAACCTATTTCAATTGTACAAAGTTGATTTCAGGTTTACCTACTAAACTGGTAAAATAGTAATACTGTTCATTGCATCTGCTGGAGTGGTGCTGGCTGCTCTCACTGGCCTATTTAGATGAATGGCATCATTTATACCCCTCAGAGCCAATCAGCTGGCTGGATGCACCAGTTCAAAACAGAAATCAGAAAACAGAAGTCAAGCACTGTCTTAGAGGCAGAATATTATTTAACAAACTGTGTCTGCAGAACAGAATGTAATCTGTAAAATTAGTTTATTGGATGAATTCCTTAAAGTAAAAATCAATTAAGAAACTTAATTGCTTAAAGCTAATTTGCCTTATTATTTAAAATTCAGTAACAGGGCTTATTTGTTTCTGATCTCTAATATGTTGACATCTACATTTTTCATTACATTTTTCCCCCTATACACATGTATAATCATGACCAGTGTGCTAGAGGTCGACCATTTAACCGGTTTGGTGGATTAATCAGCACAGATAAGACATGCTACAAACTTTTGTTATTGGCAGAATTTGGCTCCAGCAGTGGCCATTGTACATTACTGTTTTGCAGGTTGTTGGCTGTGTTATTAATCCATTAGACTAAAGATAACTGCTGCTCTGCTTTTGCTAGTGTACTCTTAGCGTTAACTACAAACTTGATCGTTAGAGCGATCGCACAGTATCAACTGATTAATCGACGATCAGCTTCTTCCTGCTCCAAGCTATTATTATATCAGCTATCGACTAGTCCACTGTCAGTTGACCTGATGTACCATCTAAAACAACAACTGCAATGGCTTGCTTCCAGTTACTGCCATTAGTATTGACATTACTGTGTGACCATACATAAAGCTGAAAGTAAAATGTGTTAATATTCATCTAAGAGATACTTCTGCCTGTATTTAGGCGTGCATGAGTCTCTAGATTGTGTAAAATGCCATGAAGTGCTGTGAGTGCCAGGGGATCGTTGTTTGACATGATGACTGAGCTGATGAGTCATTTTTGCGAGGCCTGACTCTTGTATGGAGCTTCTTATGTAACACTCTGTTGAATAATACTTTTTAAATAGAGACACTCTTGCTTTTCACAAGGCCCTGGTGGGAAATGATGTCTGAGTGCGGGGTATCTTGGGATGTTACTCTGCAAACAGGAGAAACAATACTGAGAATGGGGGATGCAAAGTACAAAGTCAACAGAATAGAGTGTATTGGATGCAGCTTTCTTGCAAAGGTTTCGTCCTTTCAACCTTTAAGGTGAACAGCAGCGAATAAATATGTGATGCTTGTATTTTCGTTTGGTAATTATTTTAATGTTTTTATACTCTCTCTCTCTGGGTAAAGATCCACTCAGATGACCTGGGGAGAAGTTTAAAACAGATGTGCACACTGAGAATATGCCCCAATAAAGGCTAAACCATGAGAAGCAAAGTGATGGTTATATTTCTGTTAGAGGAAAATGCAACAAAGATAGAGACAGAGACAGATATGGATGTACTTACTTGATCTGACATTGAGAAATTATTCTCTTATAGCAGCAGTAAATATACATATCAACTCCAACAGAGATATGTGTAGAAAAATTCACACAACAAACAACAAAATAAGTTAAAATAACCCAAGAAAACAAAACAAAACAAACAAACAAACAAAAAAACGTATATATTCTCAAATTAAGATATTTATAGAATACAAAACCTTAGCATACTTATTAGATTAGTAACCCTAACTAACCCTCAACCTTATTAAATTAGATCCCTGGTCAGCCAGATGTTGTGATTCATGGTCGGCCACCTGGCTGCTCTATTATTTTTAGTTGGTCACAATTGAAGAGTTTGGTGCCTTGTAATACTTAATAGTGGGATACAATTCATTGCTTTAGAGTTAGGTTATTTTCTATGAGATTTTGGGGACATTTGGCATCATGTGACACATGTAAGACAACATGAGATAAAGATCCTGATCTTCCTGATATCATCAGTCAGCTTCAGGCTGGACTCATGAAACACCAAACGGTGGAGTGCTGCTTCGGTCATGGAGCTCATGTTGGATTACGTTTGTTCACTGTACGTGTAGTTTGCATTCATTTTAAGTATTAAGCATTTCTTCTATTTTGTTTCTTTTATTACTATTAACTACAGAGAGGTTAGAAATGTTTTAGTCTTTGGTTAAAAATGTAAGAACAGAGAGCATTTCTAATGATTTGATTCTGGAGTTAATGTCTTTAATAGTGATTTTTTTCTGTGTTATCTTTCTACTTCTGTATTAAGTTCTATTTATTTTTCATTATTTTATTCATATTAATAATATTATTATTATCCACAGTAGAAGTATTATTAGTAGTACTTTAGTTTTACTATTCTAACTCCCTCAAGCTAAAACATTATATCACCCTTGTGCATAAATGGCAAAAGAGACCCACTAAACAACATTAACCAAGTATTTAAATTAAATTTAAAGGATATGCCCAGTGTCTCATTTGACTAATTCATTGATGGTGTATCTCCACCTGCTTCTGCCTCTGTGCCAGTGTCTGATTTTGTGTGACGGCGGGCCTGAATGGTGATGTGTGACACACTCCTGATGAAAAATAACAGCGGCCCTCAGATCTGCACAACGGCTGATGAAGAATCACTGACTTTTATTGGTGCCGAATAAAAGGATGTGATGAAAGAGTCAAAGGCTGAGAGAGAGAAGGAGGGATTCAGAGGGAGGGGCGGAGGAGTGCAAAACAAGGCCCCATCCATCACACGAGTTGAGAAGACACATTCCAGTGCCCTTAGCAAGAGGATACATTCACTCAAAGTCACAATAGAGGGGGAATCTGGGAGAAGCTGGGAGGGGCACCCATCAATACACAACCTCACCCTTGGGCTCTCTGTGCGCACAAACTCAATGCCCCTTCCAGTCCAATTCAATTCCCTCTATAAGCATGACAAATGTACATTTTGCTGCCAATGAATGCGTTCATACTCAAAACAACAAAACAGACGAAAAGAACAAAATCCCGGCATGGCTGCTAATAGTTAAAATTCTTAATTCCCCTTCTTCTCCTCTCTCTCTCCCCCTTTCTCTCTCCCCCTTTCTCTCTCTCTCTGTCCCCCCTCTCTCATTAATCGGAGTTGGAGAAATTTGAGCTGGGGTTGTAGGATATCTCTGTCTGGCAGAGTTAGTGGGGATTTTAGGGTGGAGGGAGCAGGTGATGGCTTTCTGGAGTGCACTCATTTACACTCCTCCCTTTCTCTCGCTGAGCAGCGTGAAGAGGTGGGAGAGATGAGGGGCCGCCTCCTCTCACTCCTGTGAGCTGCACCTGCCAGGGGTGAGAGGATCAATTGTGAACTCTGACCTTGTACCTTCCACAATGCCCAATTATTAGCCATACCATGTAATATATACATCATACATTAAGGATGAACAAAAAAAAGATACATTTCTGGCATTGAAACGTAGTTGTGCAGCTGCAGAAACAAACACAAGTGGAGAGCAAGCAGAATGTAAGAAAGGATATTTAACCGGCTGCGACGCTGTTGTCTCCGTTTGACAAGATAAAGACTGATTTTGATGTTGCTACCCTGTTGCAAGTATTTGGCATCATAAAATCTGTAGTTTTTTCTGGACTGCTTCAGTCCTCATCAGTGTCAGAGTTTTTTTCCGTGGACATCATCCAAAATACATTAAGGATGGACAAAAAATGACATTTTCTGGCAGCATCATGCAGCTGCAGACACACTTAGCACAATTAGACAGTAATGATGTTAAACAAGGATTCAGATGAGTGTTTTTTCCCACTGACAAGATAAACACGAGTCTAGATACTGTCTGTACGGTAAACAAGAAGTTATCCACAGCTGCTGGTTAGCTTAGCTGCCATGTAAGTAGGAGGAAGTCCTGCATAACCCCCTTTGAAACCACAATGTGACATTTTCACATCTCAGTTTTTGTACTGATATAAACAAACAAGATATAACCTGAGCCTCAGGTTAGCTGCTTCCCCCTGTTTCAGTCTTTATGCTAGGCCAGGGTATCCAGCATATTTATCAGGCAGGAGAATAGTATTAATCTTCTCATGCAACTCTTGGCAAGAAATAGAATAAGCATAATCCCAAAAAGTCAAACTATTCCTTTAAAGTTTTACAAACATACACATTTTGTGACACTGTTTAAACTCCTTGAATTGAGAGCAGGTTGTCAACAATCTACACTGCTCTTGAACATGATAAACAAGAGTCTACGTACATCCCATCATAACTTGTAAAAGGCTTTTTACTGGACTGCTTCAGTCCGTATCAGTGCCCAAGTGTTTTTTTTTCCCATCTTGTGCTCATTATAAAAAAGTTTCCCAAAAAGGAGGCCTCTTTATTTTTTGGGTGTCATAGCACACAAATGGGCATTATTCAGAGTGCTGAGATCCATTTGGGGTTTTGTCAGGACTTAGTGTGAAAGTTGGTGTCAGTGGACCCCTGGCCTAGACCATCTGAAAGCCAGTGTGTTAGTTTCTATGGTAATGGAGAAATAGTAACTACCTCCCAGCAGCGTCCCGCCGCGTGTCGCCTCCTGAATAGAGCGCATCTGCAGAAAACTGAGGGACCCTGTGAGATGGGCAGTGACCCGTCATCACACCAACTCTCACATATATGGTCATATATAGACATTGAATTAACCCAAACTGCTTTTTCACACTGCTTACGTCATAACTCTTGAGAGAAAGTTGAGACCGAGCCATATATTCCCCGTTTAGTCAAAAGCAGTGTGTGAGATGGAGTAAAAAGCCGTCACAGAGGTCATTAGGATGACGGGGGGAGAAGTAAAATGCAACAACAACAAAGTGGGGGGAGAAAAATCAAACAAAAGCTGAATCCAAATCACAATGCCTGCAATAGAAATTTGAGAAGAAAAGAGGATATTGGGTTATGAAAATCATATGGGGGTCTGTTTATGCAAATGTGTCTAAATTTCTCATTCATTGCCCTGAAAGTGTTGCTTTCACCCAGGAAACAACATCCTTCAAAAAGCAGCTACAGTTTAATATTTGTTGCCGACTGCAACATTTAAAACAAAAGCTTCAGAACCTCAGAAATTATTATTTTAGACTGGTTTTTTGTCACCAAAATGTGTCCTCAGATTTCTCTCCACCATGTGGCCGAGAAGCTGAGAGAATGACACAACCTCAGTTTAGCTTTAAAATGTCAAAATGTTAAGACGTTTGTGTTGACACTCCGACATTTGGATTTCTAAGAAAACGAAAACAATCCCAACACAATAGTGACTTCTGAAAGGAGGCTAATGTGAGCTGAATGCAGAGGAAATGGGCCAAACCGCAGGAGGTCATTAATGAGAAAACCATAAAGTTTAAGGAACCTCAGAGGTTTTAGAGTCCGCTTCCTCTGAGGCTTTTTCCTCAAGCTCATCCTGCTGTTTAGAGAGACACGCTGAGAAGGAGGTAATAATGAACTGCTGAGCTGAAAATGAGTAAGTAATGGTTACATGAGTCCTTTTTGGAGTGTTTATCCCCCCTCCTTCCTGCTCTAACTCTCTGACCTCCCTCCTCCCTAACCCTTACCCCCCTTGGTGGTTTCCCATGGGCCTCCAATTGATTCAATTAAGCGAACACACAAATACCATATGCTTAAAGATGTTTTTTCTCAACCAAGCACAAAACAACTTGGCAGCTGCATGGAGGAAACATACTTGACACTGACACTTTTGCAAGAGTTCCAGATAAAACTCAAAATCGTCGAGGAAATCCAGCTATTTTCCTTGAATTTCTCTGCTTTCATTTCAAATTAGCCGTCAAAGGAAGCCTACTGGAAACATCAGAGAGTTGAAAGTGAAAACTTAGAGAGAAGGAGTGACAATGAACGAAGGGCAATGTGAAAGATGGCAGGGAAAGAGGGGAGGATCAGAAAAGCAAAGTGGTGAAAAGGAGGGAGGGAGTCACCATCAGAAGTTGTCCTGCTCCGTAATGCTGCTTTGTTTTCTCTACAATAAAGTCTCCTACTTGTTGGTCTTACAGCACAACACTCGGCAGAGAGAAATGAGGCAAACAGAACATCGCCAAAGACGCTTTGCATTCTTTCGCTTTTGTACTTGTGGGACTGCTCGTGAAAGAGCAACAGACACAAAATAGGGAACAAAGAGGTGGCAGTGTGGACGACGGCACTATCACTGACATCCCCAGCACTTTGAACAACTTGTCAGCGCAGACACTGAAGCGACTGCGTTCTGTCACATTTGTGTACAAACCCTTGAAAGGGCTGGCTGACCTGCCCATATCCCTTTATTGGGGTTCAAATGGCAAGAGGCATTCATTGTGTCTGGGAGAGTTCATTAAATTCATTGGTTTGACCTGTTATTTCTAGGCCAAAAGTCTGCTGATTTGGAAAAAATGTGAGTCAGCCATACTTAATAGCCTACTGACCTCCGCAGGGTAACAAACCCTTTTGAAGAGCATTTCAAGGCTTTTATATGAATAGGGTCAAAGGGGAAGTTTGAGACATATCTATAGCAGAACCAATGGATTTACATCAAAAGGGAATTTGAAATCATCCAAAGATATTTAGACCTCTAATGGCTCTCTGAAGTTTTTTGAACAATATTTTTGAGCAAAACCCAACTTCTACTTATTTTTCAGTCATGCGGAAAGTGTGAGGATTGATGAAAGCTGCATGTCAGAAGACATGGTTGCAACATTCATTCATTAACAAATGCTGTGTGCGTGCTCGTATGAGGAACCTTGGACAGCAAATAGTATTGCTTTGTACTATTTGTCTTACTCTGCAGTTGAGAAAGTTCATGGAAGACATAGTTGACCATTTTAGTTCCCATAACATCATCACATTTAGATGTAAATGGGCTCATTAGAAAGGCCAGACTGTCAGGTTTGCATCTATTTCCCATTTATTCTTGTCAAGACTAGGTCAGACCCACAGCGTGCACTCTTCTGCTCAAGTATGAATGTAAAGTCTCTTTAAACTCGTCTCTGCTGCTTTAAACAGAGCAACTTTCAGTTAACTTGCTTCCATATGTTGTGATTGTCTAAGAGGAATCTCAAATGTTAAAGAGAGAACGCTAATATTATTAGACCAACCACAAAAGAGAGAAGTTGGGGGTACACAGATGTAAAGGTTATGTGTCTTTTTACAGACAAACATGCCAAAATGGATAACAATCATACAAATGTATATACATTATAACTTATATCATATAATATACAGAAAACGTATACAAATATTTTTATTTGGTGCCAAGTACATTTTTGCTGCATCAAAATACATTCACTATTGAAAATGAGATGTTTTCAGGCTGTAGATTTAGATTTTCTCACATGCTCTTGTGAGATTTCATTAACAGAGAGTCAACACAACAGTAGTGGATGTTATGCCAGAGACAGAGCCCTGGGGAAGACACAAAACGATGCATCTCAGTTGTGTAGATGAAGCCCAAACACTTTGAAAAGCCCTCTATAAATAACAGCATTATCACTTACACTGTGTTGGTGTTTATGCTGTTTATATGAAAATGCTAGAAATTCAAAGTAAGTAAGAGTTAACCTGTAGATTACTGAAATTTGGGAATTTGCTGCTTGGTGCCTGCTTACCTGCAGAATCTTTGGGGACAGGTAATACACCGTTTATCACAACATAAACAACATGTTTTGTTTGCTTTTGGCTATGACCTCCATTGATGAGCCATTTGAACTTGGTTTGCAGCGAGGAGACCCGGAGCGAGAGCACAGACCAGGAAGCATTTTGTAAATGAGGGCAAATCATTTAACTGCATGAAACACCAGATCTGATGACCGCACCGTAGCTCCAAATATTTGACTTTTCTACATTTGTTTGCAGATTAACAACTTATGACAACATGTATAGTGAACAAAAAAATCATTCATTTTGAACACAGCTGAAAGAACCTCCATGGACAACGCGTCTCTGTTTTTCTCTGATGATTAGTTATTCATTAACTGTGTTCAGTCCTAGTGTTCAGACCTGCTGAGACTGTCAGCGTTGCCGGCTGTGTAGAGGCAGCCATAGCTGTGAGGACGCACCTAGCAACAGCACTTGACCTGGACTCAACCACATCAGAGAGGCTCTACACAGCAGACTGAGGCATAAATTCAGTCACCAGATTTACCATTAGGGGAGAAAGCATGAGAAAGACAATAGTAAAATGCTTATTGGAAAGGGAAAAACATTAGAATGAAGCAAACTTTGATGCCTTTCAGTCACATCAAGAGCTCTCTTTTTTCTTGTTAGTCATTTCTTCTAGTCAGGAGTAATATAATGTGCAGATTTCTAAACTTGGGCTTATGCATTCATGCTATCTGTATGTTTTATACAGTATGCGCTGTCCAGCTCATGCTTGAGTTTTTAAATTTGCATAAAAATATGAAAAAGTGTTTCTTCATGTTCGTTTTCCAGATGAAACACTACATTTAAATACAATAATCAGTAGTGAATTTTAATGTTTCTTTCAGTTTTGTTAAAGATGAATTTACCAACACTTCTAACTGCAGACGTGACTTTTCCTAATCCCACCTACAGTACGCTCCAATGTGGGACTTATTCTCTCTGATGGACCTCCATGATGGAGGTTGCTAGGAGATTTTCAGGATCCACCCCAATGATCCGCAGCTCAGACTTGTGTCAGCATGACGTACGATCTGTCATTTGTCATATTCAGACACGCAGAGATGTTTTAGCGTGCAGCACGGCCTCCAGCTTTTCAGTGGAAGTGTCTTTGAGGTGACGTGTTTATTAAATGTAATTTAATATTGCGAGCAGAATTACACAAATTAAATATGCCTTTATGTGAATGAACAAACAAAAAAACTCAGGCAGCAAAGACCAACTCACTGGCTTAGTGTTATAGGCTGTGCCTTTATCTTGTAGTATTTTAAGATATATATATAATATCAAACTGGTAAAGATGATAGTTGATAATTAGGTTTTATTATTGGGTGACTCTGCTTCATATTATTAATGGGGTTCCCTTTGCAGCAGAGTGTAAGTGGTCACAGTTCAAATGGTCACAAAGCACATAAAGAACCACAGACAAAAACATGAAGGAAGGCACAGAGATACTCAATGTTAAGTCAAAGTGATCTGGCTGCGACATATTTGCTTTGAAATCTTCTGACACTTGTGGAGGAGCCAGAGGAGACTCGGTGCTTTAGCTGTGTTACCTGCATTTAAAAAGAAGACGACAAATGTTCTTCATATTAGGATGAAGCATCAGTAATGCACTGCAGATGAGACAACCTCTTATTTTCACCACTTTCCTACCACTTATTATTTTAGATTATTTTTTTATTTATTTGCTGCTCTCAGCTTCATCATCGCAGTCCCTGGACTGGACTGAATAAACACACTGAGTCAAACATGAAAATCTCATCTGAAAATAGCATCCAACAGTCTTTTGCTCTTGTGACCTCCTCTTCAGAGGGATCTGAAGCTACTGGTGCTTGCATTATGTTTTAAACAGGCACTCCAGATTTTTGCAGCTATTCCTTCAATTCCTGAAAAATATTAAAAAACAAAACAAAAAACATTTAAGTCAGTCTCAGCTAATCTTGTTTGGGTGTCAACAAAAAGATAATAGAGTGGCTCCAGTAGTTAGCCCCCCAGAAAGCTTATCATGGGTTTTGAAATGGACTCTCTCCTTGTAGCATTTTAACAAAAACTCCCTTGTTTGGGCACAAGCAAGAAATTTAGAAGCCCAAAATAAAATGTTTTCTGTTCTTGAACCCTTCTGAATGCAGTTTCTATCCTGGAGTTAACTGTCAGGCGGAATCTAAGTGATAGTGAGCTAAATTTACAGCAGCACAGACACAGTAAAAATTTTAGGCTTTTTCTTCACTTTTTGAATTTGACTGTTTTCTATTGCATGCACACCAGTTACAAATTAAGTCACTGTTGTGGTGGTGAAAACGGGATCGTAAAAATGTTCACACAGCTTGAATCGGGACGTTTTATGCTTTCAAAGGATGTATGGTTTATCAAGGTAAAGAGAGGGTTCAGCCGATGTTAACCAACATATACAGTACAGCAGAAATTCATCTCCAGTCTCACGTTTGTTCTGCTGCATGTCAAGAATAACAAGAGCCAATAATAAAAATAAAAAAACACATTTTCAAGCACAATGCATGAAGTAATATTTCTAATAATTTTTGTGTGTTGAAAAATAGTTTAATTAGGATTTACTGAATGCCACATATTTGTGGCGACTTTAGGTAAAGTAAAAATGCTGTGTGACCGGTATAATTGCGAGGCCACGCTGAGTTAAGCAGCGCTTTCACATAATTATCATCTTGAAATGGTCACGTAAATACCTCCTCATCCCAAATATAGCCACTGAGACGTCTCCACTTTCCAGATATTAGTCACCTTCCAGGATGATAAAACACAGAAGTTCTTTAATTCCTCATGTTTACAGCTGCACCAAAAAAGCCTGTAGATTCCTCTGGTTCACTCCAGTCCACGTTCACCTGTAGAGCCTTATATCTGTCACATTATGGTACCTCAACCGACTGCATCTCTTTGTCAGCCTCCCTCTCTCTTAAGGATTCATTAGTCCCTATAGACTCCAGCAGCCTAAACATATTGCACCATTCAGCTGGTACTTATGTGTCATCTGTTATCTATTGGACTGGTGTTTCTGGTGAGCATATGAATGATAATCAGGCCTTTGTGTGTCCATAGAGGTGCAGCGGGATCTGCAGTCTGTGATGTTGCCTCAGGGGGAGATTAGGAGGGGCAGCCGGCCCTCTGTGTCACGTCGACAGTCACAGCGCCCATCCACGGCTGGGCCAAACCCCACTGGGACCTTAAATCCTGTTACACTGTCAGCTAAAACCATCATTCGTATTAGAGATGTGTGGGTGTTTAAGTGTGTGTACATATTAAGTGAGGGGGGATAGTGTCTTAAACTATGAATTATTCATACCAAAAAGAAAAGGAGATATTGACTACATCTCCATAAACAGACTGCTCTCTTTATGTCATCAGGCACGAGATCTTTGGGTATAATTGCATAAAAGCCCCTGAAAATGTGCTTCTCCAACGGCACAGCAGGCACTGGTCAGCGTTATCATCAGGGATGAACTTGAGTGATGGCAATTGTTCCAACTTAATATCTTATAAATAATTTACTATTTCGGGGGCATTGCTTTCCCCCGTATCAAACATGAACGTTAAGAAGCTTCGCCAACCCACAGCTGTATGCTAGTTACCAAACGCATGAAGCCAAATTAGTCTGGCTCATTGGTTTTTGAGGGAAAACACAGATATGGATGTGATGATACATGAACCTTATCACAAGTGGCTATAAATGTATATTTTTTCGAGCTTGGGACTAGTGCAAAAAATGTAATAGAGTCGTTGTAATGTGAGATGGGTTATTTCCCTCCATTATTTATCTCAGTAACAAGTGATTATGGAGAATGAGATTCTTTGCACTTCTGGCCCGCGCCTCCAGAGGGAGGTCAAAACTATTTGTCAGTCTCCAGTTGGGATTGCAAATTAGGATGAGCCTCCCTGCGTGACGACCCATGAAACCTCTATTCCTATCCACAGGGTGACTGCTGTACATAATTTGAAAATTAGGGCCTTTGATAACATCTTTATGTTAAGCAATACATCAAGCTGCCAGCGCCATGCAGGCTACCTGCGGCTGTAAAAGGCTGGATTTGAGGCACAATCCTTGTTAAACCTGCAGTGTTTTAGGGCCAGGGCTGGGGAAAAAAAGAAAAGAAATTTGCCTATTTTATTTTAAGCTTAAGCACACAATCTGGCCAACTCTTCACGGGAATAATGGCGCTTTTAACCGATGATGACAACACGTCATTAACTTATTACCTAATTAAGAATCGGAATAAAAGCGATTGATTTGTATTTACAGGTTTCAGAGAGTGCAACAAGATTGACAGTCTAGTTAATGGCTAATTCCTGGCAGGAAATGAAAGGGTACAAAAATGAAAATGGCTCTCGCAGATATAACAGTCATTCGGACAGATATTTTGTGTCGTTAAGGGGTTTAACTGCTCCTAATTTGTACCTACTTTAATGGCGCAGCCTAATTACAGGTCCGGCCTTTATGGAAGATTAGTGGTGTGAAGCTGAGCACATTAGGCCTCTTTTATGAGGAGAAAACAGATAGCATCACACCGTCATGTGGGTATGTTCTGAGCGCAGGGGCTCATTTATGGAAAATCCTGCCGATAAAAAGCAGATGACATGTAAACAATAAACCTGAGCAGACGGCAAGGGAGCAGGTTTTCTCTCCTGTCAATAATTAAATAGGTGTGCGCTAAATAATACACAGGAAGGACGAATAGTAAGCAAAAACAGGTTAAACTCTAAACGCACCATCACCATCCAATCAAACATAATGCCACGAGGCGAGCGAGGAAAGTGATGTCATATTTATCCACAATTTGATTTTACTTGTTGGGGTAAGAAGAAATAGAAAACTCACAGTCCACTATTTACTCACACATTACGGGTCCATACCCTTTGAAGGTCTTGTTCAGAGAGCCTTAAAGTGAAAGAAAATGTTTTCCTATTACTTAATTCAATCAGAGCGCGAGGCGGGGGCTTCACGCGCCGCGCACTGGGCTCCTCTATGACAGAGTCGCCTTTGTTGCGTCTATCCGCCGCTGTCACACACTTTAATTCGACTCTCTTTCTCTCTCATTGAAAACCCTCCACAATGACATTCAATAAGGGCCGCAGAGTGAAAACCTGGTTATTTTTACATATTCTTTCCCCGGCAGGGGCCCGAGCAAAGGAATTAATCACTGCTCTTTAACAGCACTGCCTCCAGGCAATGACTTGTCCCTTTTTTTGTGCCCAGAAATGACACATTAACCTTAAAATGGATATGCATAAACTTTACATTCAGCTGTTGCATTTCTGTTTGCGCTCACCACGGCTAGTGAAGTAGCCACACAAGCGCAGAGGACCTGTCAGCCTGCACATGGATTCACAAATAATTAACTGCATACATACAGAAATTTATTGGAGAGTGGTTGGCGTTTATTCAGAAAAATAACGAGGCAAAAATATAATACATGCGCACGTGCAGCTGATGGTGCGTCTCACCAGCTGCAGGTGAAATGAGCCTTTCCTTTTAAAATAAACCAGGGGAGATGATTCTGTAATTTACTTGCTGTTATAAATAATAAATGCACATGTAGGTACTTCTGAAAGTTTTTGGGGGAGGTTATACGGACACAATTAAGACTGTAAGGAATGCCTGGACGCACCTAATATGCTCCTTAATGGATAAGATATAAACTGGATACACATACTGGCTTTCCGAAACGTTTTCTCTCACAAATTGAAGCTGTGCTCTATGATAAAATGAGAGTGATGATAAAAGGGAGAATGGGCAGTGCCGCCTCTTGCGGCGTGGGTGGGGCTGACAAGAATAGACTACATTATGCAGTTCATTTAGTTAACAAGTGAAATAATGGGGAAGCGTGCAGTGGGAATGCCGAGAGAAAGGCACAAAACCCTATTGAGAGCTCTTGGCCGCTTACAGCGTAACCGTCACATGGCCGAACCGAGTCCACGGCGGCTATTTAAGGAGCGTCGGCGCTCCTTCAGCACCACTTCGCTGTCCACCGTCCGGAGGAGAGCAGGCTGCCCACGACGACGCGCCGGCTTCAACTTCAACCACGCTGAGCAACGACTTTGCAGACATGCCGAGGTCTTTTCTTGTGGATTCCTTGATTTTAAGGGAGGCCAACGACAAGGGGAGCGAGAACAACCCACCTTTATTCCCGTACGCCGTACACTCGCCGCACCACCCGCACGGGATGCCGGGCTCCTGCCACTCCAGGAAAGCCGGGCTGCTGTGCTTCTGCCCGCTGTGCATGACCGCGTCCCAGCTCCATCCGTCGCCACCGACGCTGCCGCTCCTCAAGGCGTCTTTCCCTCCCTTCAGCTCACAGTACTGTCACTCGGCCCTGTCGAGGCAACACTCCTCATCCAACAGCGTCAACCTCAGCCACGCACCGGGGATATACCAAGCCGCGTACTCAGTCCCAGACCCTCGACAGTTCCACTGCATCTCCATCGGTGAGTAAAAGCTAACTTTCACGTTTGATCGTGTGGACAAAACCACATTTAGGCCGTTATCATGCTCTAAACTGTGGCTGACAATCTCTCTTATTTTGTTTCGCAGAAAACAGCAACGGCAAACTCCAGAGCAGCAAGCGCATGCGCACAGCCTTCACCAGCACGCAACTTTTGGAGCTGGAGCGCGAGTTCACCTCCAACATGTACCTCTCCAGACTGAGGCGCATCGAGATCGCCACATACCTGAACTTGTCTGAGAAGCAGGTGAAAATCTGGTTCCAGAACCGCAGAGTGAAGCACAAAAAGGAGGGGAAGAGCAGCGGCCAAAGGACTGGATCACATAACTGCAAATGCTCGTCCCTGTCAGCCGCGAGGTGCTCAGAGGAAGAGGAGGATGACATTCCCATATCTCCCTCCTCGTCCGAGAAGGAGGACGTGGACCTGTCCGTCTCCCCCTGAACTCTCTCCTCTGAAAGATTTCGGTCCTCATGATTTTGAATACAGCCAAAAACTAAAAAAAAAAGCAAGACTGATCCACTTGTGTTCAGTCGTCTGTACATAGAAAGAGAATATTTAATCAGGGAATTGCCCTGAATTATTGTATAGCTGTATACATGTTGTACGTTTTGTATGTAGTTTTTTTCTGAAAACGGTCCATTTGTTGTTGCCAATCCGAGTATGGTAGGCATATTTGTAAAGACAAACCCAAATGAAAAACAAAAAACAAACAAAAAAACAATAGCAACATTGTTTATTAGTATTTTGAGGGAGACAGTATTTTGTATACATGGTGACTGCTGGTTAGATTCATTCTATGTGGATGGAACTGTGACTTAAAATAAGGAAAGCTGGAGAGACATTCCCTCAATGTCACATCGCTGAAATAACTCTGAAATTATATCTTCAGTGTAATTGAAAAATATTTATTTATTTAAAAATGTTGATACTTAAATAAAAAATATTTCTGAGCGGAAGACTACGTTGTCGTGTGAGTTTAAATATTTTGGTTTTGGCGCACCACTGAGTGCGCACAGTGGCGCGCGTAAACTCGAGTTAATATTAAGAGTTTGGACATTAAATTATATTTTGAAAAGATGATCAGATGCCAGATACTGTGTGATAGTCTTTGGTATGCATGGAAACATGAAGTACACGTTCACACGTTTGTTTCTCTGTCTGGCTGCGCTCTGTGTGGCAGCATGAGCAGTGCGTTATTCCAGAAGTGAAGACTGAGTTTCTTTGCAGTTTAGAATATGGATTTTAATATTCTCTTACATGGCCGTAAAGCTGCTAAGGGTGTTTGATGTTCTAAACCAAAAGTGATATTTTTGCTCAACAAGAAATTGGGAATGACAAGTGTTTTTGTTTTGTTTTTTATTTCAGCCTGCACTGCACACTTCATCCAAACAAAACATGCTTGTGTATCTAGAAGGAGCTCATTAGGCCACATGAGCTGAACTCTCATCCTAGAGGAGTAAATCAAATGCTAAATAATCTTTATCACTCAGAGATGATAGAGACATTGTTATGGGGCCCCTTTATGTGCCTTCCCTGGGGGACACTCAATCCAGATATCACTGCCTGGCCCTCTGGAGATCTTTTCAAGTTTCATCCCAGCTGAAATGATCCGTCTCGTGTGACTGAGTTAATAATCACCGTGGGTGTATAATGGTGCATCAGGAGTGTGCATATCTTAAGATATCGATCTAACATGAAAATAAATGAGGAAAAGACACAGTTTGGTGTCCATGACCCATATTGTTCTTATTGTTAACGCACCAGTGTAGCCAAATTTATTGTCGGTTTTATGAGCTCCAGGTGGGTTTTAGACCTAATGCAAGCCTCTCCAACCGGGCCAATATTATCCTTAAATAAAGAAACATAATTAATAATTAGCATATCATGTGATTTTAATGGTAAGTCATTAAATCCACAAAAATAAATAATTCAAATAATACGCAGCATCGTCAAACATAAATGAAGTATTTTAGGCAAATGAGTCCCATTTTTTTCTTCTGGTTAAAATTCATGTAAAAAGACTGCATATTATATTTTTTTACTGAAATAAAAGATATGGCATCTGATGGCTAAAACATCCTCTAAAAAGACCAAAGCAGGAGTTTAGCGTATGGTTCCAGGTTAGTTCGCCTATTTTACGCACCGCAACAGCTGCTCTCTGACGGAAGCTTTGGTTCTCAAAATGATATTTCTGAAGTTGAATAGGCTTTAAATTATATTTGCTTCCTTGGAAACATATCTCCAGAGTTTTTTAAAGGGAGTAAAAACAGTTCTTAAATTGCGGAGAGCACATTATCTGTATCAGTGTGCCTTTCTTGGTCGTGAAGTTTCACTTGTAAACTTTCATTTAATTGTTCACTTAACCATTTTAACAAAACTCTAATATTTGCATTTGTTAAGATATGGGATTAGACTATTTTGTTAATTGCACCAAAGAGCCCCATTTTGCTCACAACGTCCTCTGCAAAGCGCCCTTTATCCATTCAATAGCCCGGGGGTATGCGCCCTGGGGGAGCTTATACGCTCGGTGCTCCAAATGCTCAATTTATTTATTCTTAATTTTGTGCCGATCAATTCATTGAAGCAAAAAGGACTACGGTGTCTTTTTAAAAAGAATAAAAGGGAATTGTGGACGTAACCTTGACGGAGCTGAGGAGAGGGCTCCCCTGACGCTGGAGAGCCGCTTGAGTCAACAGGCGCCCATCTAGCAGACTCGCCCTTGTCTTTATTCTGGCTAATTTTTTATTTACGGCTTTTCTTTGACATGTCTCTTATCTATCAGATTAAAAGAACAGCTTGTAACAAATCAGTCTGCACGATTTACAACAGCATTAAAAGGGGACAAAGGGAGCAGGCAGTCAGTACCTGAGAGTCTGGTAGACGGCGCGGCGCTGCAGCTGATTCGATGGTTTGAAAATACGCACGAAACAAAATACTTGAATCCTGAAAAAGAGCCTTTGTACGTTTCTTTAGAAATCAAGCAATTCTGCATGACAAAGGACAATTAATAAGCCGTCTTTTCACGACCAGCAGCTGGTTTCCCCGTCAAGGAAAGTTGGAAAAAATTCAGACTGAATGCGCGCAAAAGCCCTTTGCGCGCAGACAGCAACCCAAGGTGACCCATTTGGCACAGTTAAAATAACCAAGCCGAGGTAAAAGCGAGGGAACTGTCAAAAACATTTAAGCTGAAATATCTTGAAATTGCAAATCCCTTTATGTGGAGGGACGCTGCCGATGTGGGTTAGTCGTACAAAGGAGGTGGTTAAGTTGGAGAGGCTTTGGAAACGGACACGTGGCTTCTCAATGAGAGCTCTTTTGGACCCGCGTGGCTTGCTGTGGCACTGCACATTCAACTATTTTAAACTTATCCAGCTTAGTAAATGTGTGTAGGAAAGTAAATATGTTGACCTGTTAACTTTCATGACATAGCTCATAAACATTTAAACACTTCTGTGCGTTTATAAAGCGTTTGTTTACTCACTTTTAAAGGACAAACGCTGCTGCTGTTCCAGCCTTCCAACCTCGCTTGCAAATGCAGAGTACTGAGTTACTGTTGGAAGAGGGGAGACTATTTTCAAGAGGTTATTTTTTTTAACAAGCATTTAATGGCTGAATGCGCTTTTATCCCCACATTACATTACTTTCTGATGTGTGATGCCGTTTTTTTTATTTTGCGTGCTGCTGCTTTTTGCTAATAAATAACCTGTATGAAGACACTGATATAATAGGCTGTAGAAATGTGAACATGTTTGCGTGAACTGAAAATGGCAACGGTTGTATATTTACATTGACATTTTGAAGGCAGCTAAATATTAATTCTGTTTATAGCTTTTGTATCAGGTATTTTCAGCTATATTTAGTCATCCAAACGGCTCGACCAGCATCAACGGACTGGGAACAGTTTCAGTGGCAGTTTCAGTTTAACAAAAACAACAAAAAACAAAACACGACTGCGACCAAAGGAAAAATGGAAGAGCAACATGTTTCATTATGGAGCTGTTAGTGGTGACAGAGTGTGTTCAGCCCGCTGAAGTGGAGGGGAAGGAAACAGCTCGCCATTGCCTTGAACTCCGGCTGTTTCTGCTGCAACATTTGAAGCCATTCAGCTGGATATAATCTGTTTAACAGCTAATCAGTAATGTAAGATGAAGGACTGGCACGCAGCTTCACTCTTCCTCAGTTCCCCCCCTCTCTAATTGAGTATTCCAGGCGCGCACCGGGCTCTGCTTGCCTTTTTCAGTGTGCTCAGAATGCGCCTTTTTACTTCTCGGCCCATACACAAGCAGTGTCAAAGGTCGGCAAATAATGAACTGCGCAGACATGGAAGTGACCTCTGCAAGCGCTACCGCGGCTCCGAAATGAATGCCTCTGAATGGAATTTGGATCAAAATATGAAGTTTGGGTAAAGCTGCAGTGGACGTTTTTTTTTTTTGCCATCGTTTGACCACTGTCACCATCAATCAGTCCACATGTGTCCGTGTATTAGACTCAGCCGAGAAAAGTGGGAATAAGAGACCTACCTGCTCACTGAGGTAACAACATAAAGCATCTTGTGACTGTTGCACCATGCACACCACTGAGCTTTATTCTTTATTTAAAACACTGTATGTATCCTGATGCATTGGGTTATTGTGTACTTTAGCAAGCAGCATTTCTATGATTCATACAATGAATGATGCAGTGAATGACTGCATTGTGGCAGCGATTTATTGTACTTTTGTAATACGCAGTTTCAAGTAAGAAGTTATTTTGGACAGAGACAGGGGCAAGTGCAAGTTCTTTGGCGAATGCAAGCTACATGCACGCCCACCGCGCAGGCGCAGGACATATTGGAGCGTGTTTCACAGAGCAGCGCTGGTGGCGAGACAAGTGTCGCTGCTCGGCCACAGTGTGTGTGTCGAGTACTTGGAGCACTTCATGTACCTGATGCAGGCTTTCATTGTGTTCTGCAGGTCGGTCTGTTTGTCCCGCGGATCAGTGAGTCGCTCAGATGCGCAGAGTGGAGCAGGAGCGTCATCTGGTGGCAAAGACCAGAGGTAGGTAATCGACCATACTTTGGAGAATTTCGACCAAATAAATAAGAAAAAATATCGTATTAATTGTTAAAACAACATTTTCACTGCAGCCTGCAGTGTTATTGTTGAATGATCAAATATCCCAGATAGGAATAAGAAAGAGTTTCATTATAGGTCCTCACCACAGCACGTGTAACCTGGGGAAGAATCAGCCTGGTCTGTAAAGGGCCTCATCTGTCTCTTTGGCCTTTTCAATGCTCCTCATTCACACACTCTCACTGAGCTGCTTTATGAAAGACTGTAAGTTATGAAATTCTCAGGAGGGAAAATAGAGGCACTACCGTCCTTCCTTCAAGCTGGACAGTCACTGAGGAGGCACTATTTCACCGTTTTGTAACAGGTATAACTTGTTGAACACTCTTTGACCGCTCATGGTTGAAATAAAGCCATGTCTTAGCAGAGCCATTTACTGGTGTGATTTTCACAATTTTTTATTCTCATAACTTTCTGTTGTAACAAAACTCATCATGTGTCTTATGTACATAACTTCAGGTGCCGTCATCAGATTATTAAGGCAAAACTCTCATCTCAAACTTGATTGTTTTTTTTATGAATACAGATGCTCCAGTCAGCCATGTTCAGTATCAATCAGTATGCAAAAATTACAAAACATAAAAAACACTTATCTCTCTCTTTTTTTAATAAAACGCTGTAATCATTCATCCGGTCCATCCAAACTACAGTATAAAAACACTGCACCACACCTCAATAACATCTGCATCTTTAAAAAATACACTGTGACCTCCTTTAACTGCCTCCAAACTATGTTATGTTCAATGTGCGCTTACCCACATATAGCACAAAAGGTAAAAACATCAGATCCCGTGTTTGTAAAATGCAAAAAAGAGAAAAAAACAACAAAAACCTGGAGATACCATCATCTGACTTTGACTCAAAGCACCACCAGAGCCCAAACACATCAAATACAGTCAGCGTGCACACACACAACCTCCACTTTACTTTTCATAACATCAGATACTCTTTACTCTTTTCTACAATGCTGGTTCTTACAGTCAAAAACCAAGCAACAACTCAAAAAAGGCCATAAAATACAAAGCAGTCACAGAAAATAAAGATACACAAGAATGAAAGTCCTTCTGCAGGTAAATACTATTAATTAAGTTTGTGATATATTTAAATCAGAAAAGGGAATTTCTTTTAAATATTAGATTAAAAACTCACATTGACATCAGCTTATCACAGAGCCAATAGCTACATACAGTATATTTCTTAAGAATCAAGAGTTGGTTAATAAAGGAATAAATAAACCCATCTTCATCTACATAATCAAATTCATGGCTTCTAAACTGTTTTAACAGTTTAATTGTCAGTTGTTCAGTTTAGCATTGTAGTTTTTGTTCACCTTTACTGGACACTTCCTGTATCCAGAGCCCTGAATGTTCGAGGATAAATTCAGCTCACACATGAACATTTACAGTATGTGAGGAGGTCATAATCTGATACAGTCTGAACTCTGGCTGTAGACAGTTCATTAAATTCAAATAATCCAACCATGTCACGACGTCGCTGACACACATGGGCTGTTTAAAATTTGTTCTCAGTCTTCGGAAACTTAGTGTGCTGTAGTAGCAGAAGTATATAAAAATACTGTAGAGACATTGAAAAGTTTACGGTGACTGTTTTCTCCAGTGAAACCTTGAAGAAAGTTATTTTAGAAAGGAAGGATGAAAAGGGAACATATTTAAACAACTAACCCCTTTGAATGAGACAAAAAGAGTTAACTCAAGGTCCACTTGTTGGCCTTTTTAAATGAGCTATCTCCATGACAGTGAGATGTGGTTGAAAACTGTGCAAAAAGCTAGTTGAGCTACTTTTTCCTAGAAATGCTTGATTGATGCTCTGAATCTTTCATGGCAGTTATCGATTGTGACCTATAGCACCATACTGGATGTGACAGGGCAGCCTCCCATATCTCAGATTTACTGTTACTTGACATGAAACTAAATGTCTGTCATTCTTCAGTTGCCTTTAAAAACATTCCTTCATTGATCTCAGTAGAGCTGAAAAGATAAGTCAATTAATAAGATTAGCTGGTTGATGGCAAATTAATCACTGTTACTGGTTCCTGTTTGCTGTTTTTAAGCCTTCCATGATAATAAACTGAATATCTTTGGGTTTGGGACTGTTATTGAAGACATCAGCTTGGCCACTGGGAAACTGATGAGAACATCTATTTGTATTATTCTGATATTTTACAGGCCAAGCAGTTCATTGCCAAATCGAGCAAGTAATCAGCAGATTAGTTGAAAATCATTAGTTGCAACCCTAGATCTCAGTCAAGCTTAATTGGCTTTCACATACATCACGGCTTCCTCAACTCTTTCTCAAATACAAGAAGACTTTGTGTATACTTTATCTATTTACAAGCAGACAGTCTCAGTCAGTGACTGTAGCTGCAGTCACTCAATCTGCCTGTGGCTCCTGCTGTCAAATATCATCGACCTCCTCTGCGGCTGGTAGAAGCAGCTGGTGGACGTTTCCAGTCTCTGCCCGCTTTTTGGAATCGTCATTTTGTTTTGAAGAGTGATCCCCTCCGCCGTCCTGAAATTCTCCGCCATCTCTTTAGAAAAGACGTTCACTGCCGACGTGTCGTTCAGGCTCTTGATGGAGGAGAGGAGCTTGCCATCGTCTCCTGGCGGTGGGTAGTCCATGATGGGAAAAGGAGGGCTGAGCAGGATGAGACTCTGAGGTCTCTGCCTGTTCCTAAAGGAGGGTCTTTGTAGGAGGTTCCCTCTGTTAGGTCTGGGACAGTCTACAAACACTTCCAGACTGGGCGCGTGTCTCCTTGTGATGACTGGCAGCTCTGGAGTAGATGTGGTCTTCGCAGACTCGGCACATTTTTCAACATTTGGGTGTTTTTGGTGTTTGGGTGCAGGCTCTTTATTCTCCAGCTCCTCCTTTAGATCTGACATCCCCGGAGGAGGTGCAGCGGTGCTTTTCTCGGCATTCATTTTAGGATATTCCTTTTCTTGATCCGTCACTGCGTCACAATCATTCTCGTGCCTGGATTGAGGTATCTGACTGTACTGCACCTTTGGAGGGACGACGGGCACAGCTTTGGCCTGGCATGTCTTTATCATGAAGGCTGTCCGCACCGATGACACGCTGACCGGGGCTGAATTTCGCCGTAGAGGCGCCTGCCGATCGCTCAGAAACAGCTCTAGCTCTGAGGGCAGCCCGTTGTTTGCAGGCCCAGACGAGGTCAGCAGTCCTCTCTGGCAAGAGGAAAACTCTGATGAATTTCGGTTCTGCTGATTAGAAATGTCTCTGATGCATCGAGGCCCCAGGTCTAAGTTCAGTGAGTATGGCCTGTGTTTTGAAAAGTAATTTTCCTCTCTTTTCTCCGAAGCAGCTGCCTCATAAGACATCTGTCTGTAAAACCTCTGAGATGACGCTGTATTCTTCTGCTTTGCTGTGTTCCACTTTCCTGTGTGAGGTTGCGTTGTGTTATTGCTGTTCACACTGACCCGTGTTGGTACTGACGGCAAATGCGTCCATTTAGTTTCTGGTTTGCTGCTGGTAGTCTGGGGAATGCTTCCTGAGAGGTGTTCAGTGCTCTTAATGAGAGATTGTTTGTTATTATCAAGTGAAGGAGATGAAATCTTTCCCTCCTCGAAGCTCTGAGTTTCCCCATGAGAGCAGAAGGGTGACAGCTGGTTGAACAGCTCCTCCACGTCAGGTGAGTGGAGAGGACTGGTAACCCACTGCTTGGTGGTGCCAAGATCCTCCCAGGGCTCCACCAAGTCCAGGTCCTCGGAGTTTCCTCCATATCCGTCGTCATTGTCGAGGTGTGGCAGCTCCAAGGTGTGACGTCTCTCCTCCAGACATACTGACAGCCTCTGGACAACTTCCTCCTCAGGAATCACACTCTTCTTTGCTCCTTCACTGGACATTTTTGTGTCCCCTGGAGGAACTTCATCTGCTCCTGAAAAACCTTCAGCTGCTGGAGAATCCTCTATCGTCAAAGGATTCATAACTTTATCTAAACAGGTTTTCTTTAAAGGAAGCTGGAACTGTTTGGAGGAAGCTGGGTCATCTTTGTTTAAGGGTGTGATTTTTTGAAGCTTCTCTTTCTCACCCTCCATGTCAGCAGGGCCAGACCTTTCTGTGCTTTTGTGACAAGAAATCGAAATGTCTGACTCTGAGGGTTGTTTCTTTGCAGAGTCTGATCCAGTGGCGATTGCATGTTCACTCAGAGAGGTATTTAAAGACTGCTCCCGGAATAACAAAGACAGAGACGGAGAGCTGCGGCTTCGTTTTGACTTGACGTCCATCGTTAACTTCGTGACCTCGCTGGTACTCTTGGAGCCGAAAACAGGCTTAAAAGTCTCATCCAGCAGGTCGATTTCAGGTTCAGTTATCTTCAGTTCTTGGTAGAGGTCAGACCACAGCTCTTTCCCAGTAGAAGATCGCTTGTCCTGAGAAAATATCAAGGATAAACAAACAGAAAGGATTAAATATAACCAAATGATTCCAGCATTCATGTCAAAAACAAACATAATCATCCCTTTGTGCTGGTTAGAGGCAACGATATTCGGGCACATATCTGAGCAGTATTCATTCCTTTGAAGGAATTTGAATAATACAGCGGTTTACCAGTTGCTTCGCCGTGGACTGATTGTGCAGTACTTTCCCAGGAGATGGCGCTGCATCTTTGCCTTCTCTTGCATTTGCAAGGGACAGTGCTTCCAGTTCAGAAATATTCATCCCGCCTCGACCTTCTTGCACCACATCTTTGCTTGCATCTAAATAAAAAAAAAGTGTTTCCATCACATTGTGTTACACATGTAAGACTTTCATACGTAAGGTAACAAGCCATTTTAAAATGTCGTAAAGACGTTCTCACCCTCTGGCGGGACTCTGGAGGTCAGCTGCTCTGTGTTTTTCTTCTCTGTTCCTTCCTGCATCTTGGGTTCCAGTTGGCGGAAAGTGCTGCTCTTTGCACTGCCGCTGCTCCCTTCTGAGCTCTCTTTGCAGGGTTTCAGAGTGGCTGCTTTGTCCTTGGCGTGCCCCCTGCACGGCGTGCTGTTGGAGCTGATAACGGCTGATACGCGCAGGGGTACAGACACAGCAAAAGGCTCAGATATGTTGACGGCTCTGCGCTGATGCCTCGGCGAGGACTCAAGCGGGAAGAGACTTCCTGGGAAGGAGGGCCGAGAGGAGCTGTTGTGGGAGGAACCTGAGTACAGCATCCTCCTGTTTTTTGGAGAGGTGGGCTTGTAGCCGCCGAGGTCGTCACCTTTGAACACCTTCAGTTGCTCTGGCAGTGTTTTCTGAGGTGGCACAGATGCACTTGCTGACCCCTTTTGGTTTATGCTAGAGCTCCAGCCACCTGTTGCCCCACCAGCTTTGTTCCCTTTAAACTCCCAGTTTTGGTCATGTTCACTGAGGTCATAGAGCGAGTCAGATCCCAGCGTCCTGGATTTTACATCTGGAACAAAAATGCCACCAGCGGGACTGCTGTTTCCCGTTCCGTCATCATCTGTACAGCAATAATGACAGAAGAGAAAGAATATTAGTTAACTTTAATCGATGCCACAACACCATCTTATAAGGGGGCAATGACAAAGTTTGTAGCTCGTAAAATCACCCTCATTTTGCTCCATGTTTAAAGGTGCAATGTGTAAGAATCTGCCACCTGTTGAAGGTTGCTCTAAACAAATAGCAGGCAGCATATCACCAGAATAACCGCTAACTGCTGCTCTCTACACTGTCTGTTGCTATCTTTGGCTGTCACTACTAGCTGCTAATGAACTGCAGGAGGCGACAGGAACTAAACTAAAATTCTGCCAATATCTAATATATTAAATTTACATATGCAGGTTTTAGCCTCACCTGTTGGTAAGGAGCACAAGGACTCCATGCTCCTGGATGGACGAAGAGTTGCCTTTTCTGTAGAAAACAAAACAAAATTATGACAGTTTGAGAAAACATTTTTATGTATCCAGAAAATAAAAAAAAAACACAGATCAAAGCTAAAGAATTCTTTCTTCAAACAGAAAGTGATTTTTACCTCACAAATTGTTTCATTTGAATCTTTTTGCTTTTTTTTTATTTTTTTATTTTTTTTACAAACCTGAAGAAGTGACACAAAAGAACAAAAGCAAGAAAGTATGTGTGTATTTTGTGAGTCTGGCCTGTAAAGTGAGTTTTTCATGTTGATGCTGAGTGAAGTGTCTAAATGTGTCCAGATCATCATTGCTACCTCCCAGTGTTACACTCTACCTGTCATCCCGGGTGCTCGTATGAACACGCTGCCGTTCCGGCTCAGTTTTCCCTTCGAGTCCACAGAGCGTCCCAGATTGAAGATGGACTTCCACTTCTTCGATTTCCCAGAAAACTTTCTCCTAACAGATAAACAGATATTGTTAAGCCCAGTGCTGTCCCACAAATTTTGTTCTGAGTGTTATAAATGCACAGTAAATACAGTGATCGTGCATCAAACAATCTTTTTAAATTATTCTTGAGATTGAACTCAGATCTGTCATACTTGTTGTCTGATATGTCTATGACCGTGTGGTAGAGTGTGGCAGTGCTGGTATCAGGCAAGCTGTTCTCCCGCTGACGTTCTCTGTGCACAGGGTGGTTTGGACCTAAGGAGCGGGCCTGGGCTTCTTCCAGGCTCATCAGTTTCATTGGCCCACTCTGACCACTGATTGGGAGTGTGGCATACTTCTCTCCACACATCAAACTCGGCCCTGGAGAAGTCAGTTTTTCAATGGCAAATTAGCAAATCTTTTAGCCTGACCCATCTCTCAACAAAAGAACCCATTTTCTTTATAATGTCATACCTTCTTTGGGTTTGATGTGCACAGAGTCACTGCTGAAGATCTGCTCCGTGTGGTTTAGAATGAATTCAACCACTGACTGTTGTATCCGCACCTCCTGGAAAGCCATGTCCCCATTACCTGATGATGCCTCGATGTCTTTAGATCTGAGAAGTTAACAAATGAAAATCAGAAATGTTGAAATCCTTTGAAGTGAAGAAAAAAATGTATTCGTGCATACTTTCCCAAAGCTGCTAGTACAGAAATTCACACATTTCCTTCCACATCACAAGTGATGAATCAAGGGTTTCAAGCACATCTGTGAGGATGAACTCACCTTAATAGATTTGGAGCCCAAACCAGAGCCAAGTTTCGTGTGTGCATGTTTGTCTGGGTGCTTAAGGTGGCAAGGTGGGCCAAGTGCTTAGTGAGGTACTCCAGAGTCCTGAGGGGAGTCAACAAACACATTTATTACATCATTCTAAAAATAAAATGGGACTGCCAGCTGTCCAGTAGTCTTTACCAAAAGGGCTGATGTTCACCTGAAGTGAGGGGTCGGCAGCTCCTTGATGACCCTCTGAATGTGTAAGAGTCTCTCGTGATCCCCCCGCACTGTGACCACTTCCTGCATGTAAAAGAGACAGGCGTCTATGTCAAAAGAACCTAGAATCGGTAAGAGTAAAAGATTTCGATGCTCGTGCCTTGCCAGCATTGTGTTTATTTACTTTCAGCACATGATTATGGTGAAATGCTGGAGTGTGTTTGTGGTCATGTGACTGAGGGCAAAACAGCTGAGCACATTTGCTGCATTTGTTAGTCATGGGTCACACATACATTCTTCTTTAAGCGTGCTCTTACTCAGGCTTGTGCCTTTATGTCTGATGGCCAAAGGTTTACTTCAAAATGACATGTCATATTATAAGAGGTGGGAAAATTAACAGTTTTTTAGTTAATAATGCACACATCAAGCACTCAATGGAGGCGGCTAAATGCTCATGTTGTGAGATCATTCTTTCCAATTTGCGAAGAAGTTCTACAACAGAGAAACTGGATTATTTTTGTTTATTCATTTTTCATATTATGCCATTTGAGAGCGGATTTTTCCTAAAACAGTGGAGTCGTGGAGCTTTCAGGCACAAGCAGCATGTGAATGCCAAGGTATGCAAATTGGCCGTCAAGGTACACAGAAAGCTCCACAGAAACTGAACCAGGTCTTACAGCTTGTTAGTCCTGTTCCCCTCCCTCCTGCTCCTAAACTCTCTTTCACATCAGCAGTTCAGCGAGAAAACAGCTTCTCTGTGCTCCTAAATGTCGAGATCGCATCACCCCAGTTTTATCCACACAGGTTGGCAGTTAAATTTTGAACCGATTTTAAAGACCTCATTGTGCTTTTGCTCTCGCTTCATGACAACCCTTAAATACGCCCGTGATCTAAAAGGTACAAAATGTTTTCATCTTTACAGTGTGGAAATCAGTTCTGTCATACACGACATTCAGGGCCATCCTTTTATGATTAGAAGGCAGCAGACGCTACTTTTAACAACAAAGATGATAATGACAATAAATCATACTGAGGTTGAAATGGATGTTTCTGTGTCAATATGTAATTCAGCACTAATGGTACTGTATTCACCAGGGACGTGATGAAAACAGCTGATCAATAGCGAGGCAGAGAGATGAGGTCACACTTATGACACATAATAATAAATAAGATCTATATGGTGCTGGCACAAATATACTGAGGGAACATGTGGAATAAATACTGCGTCTGGTGTTGCCATTCTGCCTGTTACTAATTAGTGTTTGCAAAGCATGAGTTTAGAATAAATCTGCTGTCAGTCCTCTTCCAGTGAGGACTGACTGTGAACGTGATTTGAATGTACTCACAGTGAATTTGCTGTACAGCTCATATGTGAGCAGAGGATTGGGTAGCTCCCTGAAGTACAGCTTACATAAGGAACCCACACAGTGGATGTCCTGGAGGTACACTTCCTTTGTAAGATCAGGGCACGCCTCAGAGCTGAATTCCTGCCTACACACACACACACACACACACACACACACACACACACACTTAGATGAATGGTTTAATTGTCAAACACCCAAGTATGCAGTACACTCAAAATTTTAAGACCAGTTGAAAAATTGCAAGAATTTACATTTTGCACCATTGGATCTTAAGAAGGTTCTAAGTAGAGCTTCAAAATGCAAAATGAAGAAATGGGAGTGAGACAAAAAAAAAATTGAGTAAGCAATTTATTGCAAACAAGTATTAAAGTAGGTTGTTCATCGGCTGATCAAAAGTTTAAGACCATATCTCAAAAAAACAAACAAACAAACAAACAAAAAAACCTAAAAAAGAAATAAAATTTTCAAAAAAGGACTCAGTAATGAGTAGCTGCGCCATTGTTGTTAATCACCTCAAAAATTCGTTTCGGCATGCTTGATGCTAGTGTTTCCAGGAGGCTAGTGGGAATGTTGCTCCAAGTGGTGAAGATGGCTTCACGGAGGGCATCCACTGTCTGGAACTGGTGTCCATTTTTGTAAACTTCCCTTGCCACCCATCCCAAATGTTCTCAATTGGATTTAGATCAGGGGAACACACAGGATGGTCCAAAAGAGTGATGTTATTTCTCTGGAAGAAGTCCTTTGTAAGGCCGGCATTGTGAACTGCAGCGCTGTCCTGTTGAAAAACCCAGTCATTACCACACAGACGATGGCCTTCAGTCATGGTAGATGCCCCCTGCAACATCTCCACATAGCCAGCTGCCGTTTGACGCCTCTGCACAACCTGAAGCTCCATTGTTCCATTGAAGAAAAAAGCCCCCCAGATCATGATGGCGCCCCCTCCACTGTGCCGTGCAGAAAACATCTCAGGTGGGATCTCCTTGTCATGCTAGTAACGTTGGAAGCCATCAGGACCATCAAGGTTACATTTTTTTCTCATCAGAGAATAAAACTTTCTTCCACCTTTCAATGTCCCATGTTTGGTGCTCTTGTGCAAACTCCAAACAGGCAATTTTGTGCCGCTGAAGGAGATGAGGCCTTTGAAGACGTTTTCTGTTCTTAAAACCCTTCTCTCGCAGATGCCGTCTGATGGTTATGGGACTGCAGTTGGCATCAGTGACAAGCTTAATTTGGGCTGAGGATTGTCCCGTGTCTTGACGGACAGCCAATTGGATCCTCCGGCTCAGGGCTGGTGAAATTTTTTTGGGTCTACCACTTGACTTTTTTGTTCCATAACCCTCAGGATCTTTCAAGAGGTTTAAAATGACTGTCTTTAAAATGAGGCGTCCAACCTCAGCAGCAATGGCGTGCTGCGAGAGGCCTTGCTTATGCAGCTCAACAATCCGACCATGTTCAAAGAGTGAAAGCTTTTTTGCCTTTGCCATCAGGAGGTCATGACAGTGTGGATACCTGACAGAAAATGACACTGAATCCACATTTTTGCCAAGATTTGGGCTTTTAAATGCTGTGGTCTTAAACTTTTGATCAGCTGATGAACAGCCTATTTCAGTTTAATACTTGTTTGCAATAAATTGCTTACTCAATATTTTTTGTCTTACTCCCATTTCTTCTTTTTGCATTTTGAAGCTCTACTTAGAACCTTCCTAAGATCCAACAGTGCAAAATGTAAATCCTTGCAATTTTTCAACTGGTCTTAAAATTTTGATCAGGAGTGTATGAGGCTTGTTAGATTGCAGTCCATCCAGGTGACTCATGTGGTTATGGTAAAAAGAGAACATGCTAACAAGCTCAATTCTAATCTGAGAAAACAATATAACTCAAATTAAACATAATAATGACTATTTATCAGCTTGCGTGGAGAAAAAAATGAGCTGGACAAACATTAACCAAATTTTATGTCCATGATTTGAGATAATATTTTAATTAATGTAGTATCAGTTCTTACCGAACAATTGCAGCTGATCGAAACAGGAAGGACGCACCGTAATTATGGTGAACGTCAATAAAGTTCATACATACAGTGCACACCCAATTTTAAACGCTTGTGCTTTTGAATGCAATCATGTAATTTACCACCTGCCTTAAAAGCATTACTGTACATGAAACATGCTGCATGAGCACCTGAGACGCTGGATATTCGAGGTGACCCCCGACAGTCTGTAGATCCCGTCCACGATCCCATGCTCCTCGATAAACTCTGCACACTTCTTCAGAACCTGAGGAACTGATGTTACGAAATCGTGTTAGTCACATTTAAGAAGCGTTTCTGTGTAGTTTCAGCTCTTCCAAACTGGACACTCTTAAAGGCAGGAGAAGGAAACAACTGTAAATGTAATGTTTGAGCAGTAACAATGCACACGAGGTTGACTTCATGGTACGTATAGGGTTTGTTCCACCATGTCTGTGTTCTATTCCTTAGGGCCACTGATTGTAGGTGGACTTTGACAGGAAGTTAAAAATGGTTTGTTTGTTTCAGAGGAAGGTTGACACACCCAGTCCTTGTAGCTGGTATTACTTACGACATTTCCTCTAATAGAAAATGGCTTTTGAAATGTTACCACTGACCCACAGTGCACAGCTTCCTGAACTGCAGTACATCACCCTCTGTATACAACCATGTTTGGCTGCACGAGTTGAAAAAATCTGATTTTGGTTGTGGCTTTAGGGCTAAATCACATGCTCTGACTGCATCTTCCCTTTAGCTAATACTGAAAACTCATTGCAAATCAGCATACTTGGAAAAAGCTGACAATGTGTTGTATTTTTGATTGCATGGGGATATCTTTTTAATACAGAAAGTTAACATTAAAGAGGAGTCCGACTCTTATCAGATATAAAGAATTAATCTAAGTTGGATCCCGTAGCTTTTCATAGTGTCTCACATGGACCAGCAATTACCTCTAATCAGCACATGATATTAAGTATTAGAGTAATTATGTGTCAGTGCAGAACTAAAGAAGATATATTCACACATGAAAATCAGTAGCTAATGTGACATAATTTTCTTTCACGGATGAAAAAATACTAATAAAAGTTTTTTTTTTGAGACTGTGAGTTCCATATGCTGCCTTACGTTTCAAAACATTTTGTTTGCATGAATAAACATTCATTTTATTTCATGATTTCCTAATACTTGGTCTGTTGGCAGTTTATGAGTTAGCTGCATGTCCCTTGGTGTTAAGTACAAAACTGATGATCATGCAAACAAAATTCTTCCCCTTCAAAATGGAAGAATAATCTCAGTCATGATTCATTTCTCGGTAATCACAGGAGACACAGAGAATCTGCTATTTACATTCTCATCTATTTGACTTAATTGGACTTTCAGTGACATGCCTGTGGTCAAATGCTGGATGATGAACAGCTCTGCAGCCTTCACTTAGTGCCTCTCACTCTGTGCTGAGGGAAGATTTCTGCTGCTTGTAGACTGGCAGCGAAGTACAGTTTGACAAATTTTTAGATGCTTCATGAAAACACATGAAATTCAACTCATGCATGATGTGCGGTGAGGAAGATTTCAAGTTACAATGTGACTCCGCCTCAGCGCAGTCAACAGATGCAACTTATTTGTTTTTACAATAATGTTAAATGTTCCATAAAACGCTGAAACTGGTGCAGCTCAGCGGTTGGCTTTGCAACAATCCTCAACAGGCCCGCAGTCTCTCTCCTGTTGTCAGGCTTTACAAACATGTTTTATGACAACAGGCTGTCTTTAAAGGTTTGGGGCAAGATTGACAAAACCTAGCTATAAAATTGGCGAAGTAAAAAGATTAAGTGTGTGTATTTCCAGTGCTTCCCTCCTCCAGAGGACACATGTTTGGGTGTCTGCAGATTTGGAGAGTTTGATTGTGGGTCTACCAGCATGAAACTTTGCATTGTTGTCCTTTGTGCAAGTGGGATGAAAAAAAAAATCAGAACATAACATTGTGCTCACTTTTCTGCACAGGGGCCATGTGTGCATACCATGCTAACATACATTTCAAAATAAGCCAGTAGCTTCCAGTGGTATTCAATGATTTGCATTAGGAATGCAGTCTAAAAAGACAATATGTCTGCTGGACATCCATGATGGAGGGGGTACGACCCAAACCTCCTCCCTCACTTCCTGCCCTGACTGCCCCGCCTTACAGAGAGTCCACTCTTACAGGTCTTCCTTAAAGTTATCCTCAACACAGGCTATTCATGGGCCTCTGCACGTGGGAGACTTCTGTTCTCTCTCTCTCTCTCTCTCTCTCTCTCTCTCTCTCTCTTTTTTTTTTTTCTTTTTGGACGCATCACGGTGATCCCAAAAATAAACTCACAGATGACGGTTGTGAGAAAAGAACAAGGCATAGGATGAAAGGAAAGAAAAGGCCCACAGGGATGAAAGAACAGAACCCTCTCGACCAACCTGACCACATATGATACATTTTGTTTCTATTCTTTTCTGCCCTTGGCTCATTACTTTCTCTCATCCATAGGCAGCAGCACCGCCCAGTCTTTTGTCAGACACAGAGCTCGTCATAGGAGCTATAGTCACTGTAGGAAATTGACATGAAAAATTTGAGAGCCACACCCAGAGTCACAAATGACCATTAAAATATCCAATGGGTGACTAATTGGCCTTACTAAATGTAAAACATGTGTGTACCTACAATCCATATGTGTGACAAACTTGGAACAAAGCCTGTATTTGCCACATAAGGACACTTTTGTCCTTTTTGTTTTAATTCCACTACATAATGTGTATTTAAAAGCATAGGATAGCTATAATAATAATAAAGGAAATGACTAATAAAGCTCAGTTTTCAGTAGAAATGTTATCCTCTATGTGAGTCAAACAACCGGTGAAAAAAATAGTGGGTAGGTTAATGGCAGCTTGTAAAGGATGCTTGTAAAGGAGTGTTAGATTTCAAGGAAAGCAAACTAAAACATTTACCATCTTGTCCTGAATTCTGGAGATGTTCTATCAGGTCACAGCCGAACGCATTTTCACTTCCTTTCTTTTTGATCTTCTGTTTAGTCCCTTTATTCTTCATGTGGCTCCAGTTAGTCGTCCAGATGATTCAAACAAACAGATCCCTGGAAGCGCGGCGATCGATCCATATGACCCTGCGACAAAGGTTGAGTTTGAAGGTCAAAAAAGCAGCCACATAGAAATCCCAGCAATCAGCTCCCAAAAGTCTGCATCCGCTCGCATTCTGACAAACCACACTGTAGGAGGCTGAGAGCAGAAGTGACGTCACATTTTGAAGTTTAAGTCCTTTAAATTGTCATTACTTCAGGTTGCGATCAAAGAAAAGACATGGTGTGAGTGCCGCGTCGCTGGGATGTGGCAGGCGGCTGCTTTATCTCTGAAAGATTTGCAGCAGAAACAGCATTAGAATCGGTCGGTTTCCTGTTGTTTTTTTACCCCCAGCCAGTCTCTCTCTGCTCCTTTTTATCTCCTCCTCTTTTCCTTCATTCCACACAGTCTCCCCTTTTCACTGGCTTCTCTGGAGCTGAGAAAGCGCTCATCTATCAAGAGAGGCAAAAGCACTCAGCTTTTATTTTCAATCTGATTTCCGCTTTGAGATTTGTCAAATAATCTATGTTTAGAGATGAACTCGTGGCAGTGGTGTGGCAGGGATTTTTGAAATGTTGAGTCTGTGTAAAGGGGAGGGAAATGAAGTGAGGGGAGGAGAACAGCTGACTTCTGTTTCTCTCCTGGTTTAGGAATTACTGACCTCTTTTATCCATTTTTTTTTCATGTGCCCAAACTCGGAGCTAACGGGAAAGCTGCTCTCTGCCTTCCTGAATGCTCCCAATGTATACAGTTTCCTGTGCAAGGAGCCCGGGCTCGAAAACAAAAACAGACGCGTTCTGAAGGAAGAGGGAAGTGGGAGGTGACTGGAGTGAGGGCCTGAAGGGCACAGATGGGAAATGGGGGGAGACTGAGGGGGGTTGGGGTGAGGAGATGGATGACACACATGGTTCTCGTTACTAACAGCTATGTGTTTCATGTTTTACTTTTTCAAACTGAACTGCAGCTTCATGGCGAACACATAATCAATGACTGTATTAAATGTTTGGCGTTGATGTTAATTGCAAAGCAGACATGTTTTCATCCCGTGTATCTTTGCGACTTCCTGTCTTGAGTAAATGTAATCCAGTTACATCCCTGCCTTCCCTGAGAACGATCACGAAAAACCTCCCAGCTTGTGATGATATGGTCCTCATATTTTTATCCCTTTAACAGTTTCACACGGAAAATTACAGATCCTAAAACCCAAATTACATAAATTGAGGTTTGAAATTTTACAGCTGTAAAACACTGAACTTTCCCTGAGGAAATATTTCAACACCGACTGCTGTGATTTACTGGAGACATCAAATTCAAATTTGACACAAGAGCTGAAGCAAACAGCATGTCCAACTAGTTTCAAATGTTTGCTGCAAACATTTGACAACTTTTGACATAAAGTCTCTGGAAACGCAGAAACTGACAAAACACTGATTACAAAAACCCCGTCTGGGCTCACTAAGCTCAACTAAACGTTTGCCACAGGCCAAAATATTTTGTTACCACTGAAGACGAGAGAAGGTCCGAGCGCTTTTCATACTTCTGATCTCAGACCTCCATCATAAAAAATGTCCTTGCAAACCTCTCAGCTAGCTTGTGATAAATTACAGTCAGTGCATATTGTGTCATTTAGCCAATACTGTGTCACCAACATTTTATTCCATTACACACAAACTCAAATGCTTAGCAACCATATATATGCGGTGAAAATACTCGCAAATCTAAAATATTTATAACTATAATCTACTTTTTTTTTCATCCTAACCCACTTGGGTGCAGTGGTAACAAGCTATGAAAACAGCACTGACAAAATACCGCCTTTTAAGCTAATATGACGAACTTGGTTGCAAATGCACACATTCACCAAATATGGAACCACATTATCGTTCATTTGGAGTCGTTTTTGTGTCCACCTGAAGAATAAAAATCCAATATTCACTCTCCTTTTAGCTCTGTTTTTGGTCTCCAAAAGCTCCTGAGGGAGATATCTACATCTTTAGCTGCTAAATGCTCTATTATGTTCAGCAGCTAACACTGTTTTTCACTGATTTTCTGTTAAATGCAGCTGCCTGTTGCAGCCAAAAAACTGATGAGCGCTGTGAGAGTGAACCAAAACGGTCAAGTTGCAAGCTGGAAAAAGTCAACTGCAAGCAACCATGCGATCCTTTGTTCATATAAAGATTTTTATTATAGCAGCTTTAAGTACGTTAGTTAAATATTCCAGTTATTAGTGTGTGGGTTTTTTTTTTTCTTTTTGCATGTTTTCCCCTTGAAAACTTTTTTTCTGTTTGCAGCTTATTGCCTTCTTATTCCATTTCAGTATACTGGGGGAGCCTATCCCAGCATGCAATGTCCCAGAGGAAACGTAACTGATAAAACACACACACACACAGACACACAAACATTCCCATCTGCAGGCTCTGTGGAGTGCTCGGTTCGACTGACCTGCATGACTTTGCACTGTGGGAGAAAAAGTGAAGCACCCAGAGGAAACTTGCTCAGACTCTGCACAGAGAGGACCCTGGATCTTCCTGCTGTAGAGGGGTTGCCCTGAAATACCGCCATGAAATCAGTTCACATTGTCAATTAATCAATTAAAACGTGGCCTGCTTTCCATCTAGTAGTTAAGTATTTTGTATGAATGTGTGCAAATTCAGCCAAAACGTTTGGAAATACCAGTGAAATCTGGATTTTATATTTTGAGACGTTTTTCCATAAATTATTGCTCCTCTTACTGCTGCAAATAAAGATACTAATGAATTCTTACACTTGTAGAAGTTACTATGTTTAGAAACAGGAACAGTACACATTGTAGGCACCACAGGCATTCTTTCTTTCAGGCGTCTGAATGGACTGGTTTGTTGAGTGGATCGCAGTGTTCTGACTTACAGAGTTGATATTTTTGTGCTAAAGTCTGAATGTCACATGTGAGCTACATGACCAGGCCTGGCCTCCACAAGACAAAGCCTTCTTTCTGTGCCATAGGAAGAGGAGATGACATCATATTGTCCATACAAAGCCTCAGATATCCCGCTCTTTCTCTGCACTGGTAAAAAAAAAAAAAAGGGGGGGGGGGGTCTATGCTGAGAAGACATTTCATTTTATGTGAATAATATTCTTGTTCTAACGTTCAGTTCATGTCCTCAGTAAATCTGCAGCAAAATTTAGCTCATACTTAATGCCACAGAGAATAAATGATGCAAGCTGACTGAAGATAATGGGCTCTATTTTCGACTCCGCCGCCGGCGCGGCGCAGTGGTATTTTCGAGCGGCGCAGGCAGGCGCACGGCGCATTTGGTATTTTGGTAGACCAAGGCGTACAGAGGTGAGCCAGGATGGGCGTTGCGGCGCAGTAGGGGGGAGGTGTCGGCATAATGAGCCGGCGCATTGGAATTTTCGACCATTTCGGTCTGCGCCGGCGGCGTAAAAGTGCGCTGAAAGCTCGCCACCTCAGACCTGGTCAACTCTGTGCGCCGGCGGCGCTAGTGGATTTTTGTAAGCCGGCGGAGTCGTGCGCTCACGTCACCGATACCTCACAGGCAGGTTTCCACAGTGTCTGGCATTTCACTGCGATCAATTATTAGCAACAGCCGCGATTCAATGCAACTATCTGAGTCAGCACATACAGTCAGACCTAAATTTATATATTTTGATCCGTATCTCATCTGACCACATCGAAAGCGCGTTCGGCACGCATAATGGTCACTCAATCTGACTGAATGTACACAGGTGAAACAGGGATGTCTGGTGATCTGTGACTCAAATTGCCTGGTGACGAATGTGTATGCCACATTCCCCGGGTCGGCACATGACTCGTTCATCCGGCGAATTCTGGCATCCCTACAGTCTTTCAGGGGGACACCTCTCTGGATGTGTGGCTGCTAGGTAATAACGGCTATCCACTGAAAACGTGATGACGCCATATATCACACCGTCAACAAGACGGCAGCGTGGTTTTAACGGTGTTTCCAGCAGTGCTCGGTCAGTCATCGAACGCACACTGCAATCAATAATTAGCAACAGCGACGATTCAATGTAACTGTCTGAGTCAGCACATACAAGCGCGTTCGGCACGCGTAATGGTCACTCACCCTGACCGAATGTACACAGGTGAAACAGGGATGCGAACTAATCGGTTAACGTCGCTGTGCCAACAGAAACAGCCGTAGCATCCTACAGAGCATATATACTGCATCTATCTCAGAGCACTCGAGAGACAGAGAGAGACAGACACATGAAAAAACGTAAGTGATGATGTTGTCCGCTATTACCCACATCATTTCATTCCAAATACAAATGTTATCATTGTAATGCTTAACGTTATCTGCAACGATGGAGTACATCATTGCTTTGAGGAGGATGAACAGGAGGCCAAGGATTTACCATCTAAGGACCTCATATTTAGACATCAGAATCAGAATCAGAAATTCTTTATTTATCTCCAAGGGGAAATTGTTTTGTTGCAGTGCTCCTTACAAGAATAGAATTAGAATAAAATTAGAGAAGAAAGAAAAGAAAGAGAACTATATATATAAAAAGCAAATATAAAAACAAAATATTTATGTTGAAAATATAAATATATAAACAAAATATACCACAAAATATAGAGCACAATATAAAACAATATATACATATATATATACTGAGAAAAATTAAACAGTATATACAAACGGTTGTGCAAAGTAATACAAAGGGATGTCAGGAGACATGAGTGACGTCAGTCTCCTGGAAACTTGCCATGCGCCTCGCCAGCGGCGTTCTTAAAGGTGAGGCGAGGAGCTACTGTGATTGGTGAAGATTTGACTCGGCTGTGCCAAACCCACTCCACGCCTTCTCCCCTCCCTCTTTCCGAGTTGCGCCGCTGGGTGGGACTGAAATGAGAAGGAGGAGGAGATGCGCCGGCGGCGCAGCTCACGAAAATACCAAAGTCTGCGCCGCCACGCCCCATCGGCGCAGCGGACCTGACCTTGCGCCGCGCCTGCGCCTCCGGCGGCGGAGTCGAAAATAGAGCCCATAGACTGTAAAGTTCATCTTTCACTGAGATAGAGTACTCTGGTGTTTTGTTTTGGTGTTATTCTGTCAGTGGTACACATTCAAAGACTTGTCATGATTTCTTATTTCACTCTGATGTGAAAAAAAAGAAAGAAAAAGAAAAACAAACTACCTCAACAAATAACTTGTAATGGTCTAATCTGTTAAGAAAACCAGCAACATTAATGTATGCCTAACCCATTGACAGCCAGCCTAAATCTGGAGAGAAATTTGTGGGTTGGCATTGTGACACTACACATAATGTGGTTACTGTACGAGTCCAGATAAATAAAACTGAACCATTATGCGAGGACAGCAGTGAAAAGTCAACCATAAAAGGGGATTCCACTCGCCCTCAGCAGTATATGAGGGGTATGTCACTGGCCAGTTCATGTTTAGGATGCTAATGTGTCATGGAGGGATTCAACTGCTTTTTAAAGGACTCGATCTATCATCTATTCAAATCCCTGGTTTTTATTCTTGAACACGCTCTTTCTGTGTGACAGCTTCCCACATTTCAACCAAACTTAATCAGGTTGTTGTCATAATCTACTAATGTAGCTACTGCTCTGCAAATTGCCTGGCACTTGAAGCAATCATTTGGTAATTCACTCAGCTCTCTGATAGTGGACATTGTGCTCTCCCCCTGTGGTCAGATTCCTGCACTGCAGGCTGGCTTTGTGGGACAGCATGTAACTTCACATGGTGGATTAATTATGCCATTCTAAATCCACAGGAAGAAGGTGGATTTAACTGTCCAACTTGCAGTTTTTGTTCCGAGTGGCTCTCACTGATATTTTTATCCACTTGTCAGATCCTTTTGCAGCCATGATCAACACAAATAAAACAAACAACAAACCGAAGTACCAACACTTCTGATTTTTGCCCTGGAACACACAAAACTATGAGACAATTCATAAGAAAAAATATTGTTTATTATAAATGTATTCTAAAAAGAAAATAATCCCCTTCTCTGTCATGATGTGGGCTCTACAATCAACACGAACACAACATGACAAATCATCCCACACCAACATTCAAACATTCAAAACAAAGAGTTAATATGGCATCGCTTTAGAGTTTACACAATGAGTCAGCAACTACAAAGTCTAGATTATCACAAATCTTTTGGTTATGGTCATTTTAGAAAATCATCTTGAGACGTCGCAGGTTATCTTGTTTCACTAACAATATTTTTACATGTAAAATGTTGGAAACCCACAGTAGAAAAAAAAACATTGTATGTGTATCTATAACAGTGCTAACTCTCTTCAAGAGCTTCACAATGGCTACAGCATACTGCACTTATGAAGAGCTGTTCAGAGCAGCGGTGTGAAGTTTAGAGCATTATGTAGTTCTGACCATAATGAGGCGTGGCTCAAGTAAACTACAACCATGCTTGTTATTTGTAGCAGAGAAACATGGCTCAGTCTCTTAAAATAAGCAGGTTTTGCTGGTCAGACACTGTCAGACAAAATGTAGTTGCATTAAACCTGCAGCTACACTACCTTCAAAATATAAATTAACAAAGAAATTTAAAATGAGTGTATCAGATAAACATGGATCAAAGCAGAAGTATGCAGATTTTTCTAAACTTAAATGTCTTGAGATACAGAAAAGGTGATGCTGATTTGTCTCAAAAGACTACAATCATAATTTTAAACATGCTAAAAGTTCTTTCAGCCTTTATTTTAACAGGGCAATGCATTGAGGCAAAGACCTCGTTTACAATAAAGCTGAGTAAAAAAAAGAAAAAATAGACAAAAGTTCTGAGACACCAAGAAACACAAATAAAAAAAAGTAATAAATAAAAATCCACCACCCTTTAATCCCTACTTAAAATCAAGCATGTCGGACCTATAAAGAAAAGTAAACGGTTTTAAAAAAATCTTCATCATTAAGGCTCGCAAATCTACTTTTCAAGACAAAAAACATTGATCCTCTCAAAAATGGTCATGGTTATTAAGTTCTGTCAGTAAAGTCAGTTGGTCCGAGCCCGTGTTTTGTGTAAAGCTGAAAATACGAACAATAATTTATTGATTCTTGAGCAGCCAGAGGTTCAAAGTGCGAAGAGCAGAAATAAGAACTAACTTTGTAAAAGGCCTTATTCACAGCAGAGTTTGACACATCGAAGCAGGAAATGCACAATTCTAAATGACACGTTAATAAGGCTGCGTTTCATGTGAGAGAGCCAGGTTAGGTTTCATGTAAGAAATGTTCAGTTTACCACCATCAATACAAATGATCACCATTTTCAAAATAACATGTTTCAATTGAAAGACTTGATATGATCAGCCCTCAGTTATCTAGCATTATTAGGATTACTAAGGTTTCATTAATATGTTCACATTGATTAGTTTTATCTTTACAGATAATCTAACAGGCTGTTGTAGGCATTAGTTTGTGAAAAAGTGATAAGCTAATAGTACATCAAGGCTCTGCTGCTGTTACGTTTTGTCTTTCTTTCACTGAATGCAGCAATTAATCATCAAAGCAGCCTTGAATCAAACTTAAAAGTGCACTTCATCTTAACAGGCTCTGCACACCAACAAAGGTGTTACCAGTTATCTGGCTGATTAGACCTCTGCTCATGTTATAAGGTGCAAACAGTTCTGTTTGAACAGGGGCAACGAATCTCAGTTCAGACTGCAGGCAAAGATTTGAGATTTGTTTTTCAAAGGGAGACTGTCGGTGTCTGCAACACGAACGCTGGCAGCATGGCTTTCCAATGCAGAAGCATAAGAAATAGCGATCCACCATCTCACCCTCCAAACAATCGTGCTGTCAAGTCACGGTGCAGCAGACTTGTTCTTTCTGTGGTCGCCCATTCCGCTCTGCTAGTAGCAGCAAGCATTGTCCTCAGTCACTCTGGATTTGATGCCGTTGCATGTGCGTGTTACAAGTGATACAGAACAAACTCTGAAGTCCAATTTGAGTGGCCAGAGTGTACAAACTGAGATCCATCTGTGCAAATCTGATAAGAATCGCATCTCAAACCACCAACAAATGTGGCTTAGATCCGATTTGCAAAAATTTGGCATTTCATGTAGCTGTTAATCAATCAAAGTCTGTACCTCTCTGACAGCCCTGAGGCAAGGTCTAATCAGCCAAAAATAAGTGACAATACCTGGTTCTGTGGGGGCTTTAGAAAGTCAATACAACCTCACAGTAAAGCACACAAAATACACATGTTTCTGTCTTATATCCTGCAGGCAAATAATAAGGCATATGCATAAATAACAGCAGCTGGATGTTTTGACAGGAATATGTATAGGCCAACTTCTTTATTTGACCAGAGTCAATTAATAATGAAAATGTGTGTCAGTGTGAACAGAATATTATGTTATATATTATCATATTATTATTATTTATCATAATACACAGAATATTGTAATGTAATCTATTACTCTCAAATGAAAGTAACAACTAATATGTGATGTGTTACACTTCTGAAACAACACTGACTGGTACAAATGAAAAGAAATAAAGGCCCCATGATATGCCAAAATGTGCCAAGATAAAGTTGCTGGCTGACTTTTACTTCAAAATGTAAACTGATCAAAACAATGTGCGCTTTGTGTGCTTAATATGTTCTCTGTACACATGTAGCTTTTCTGCACTCAGTGACCGAAACATGCTGTATAAAATCCATCATAGATTTTCTACTAAGAGCAGGCTTCCTGTCTAACATCTCAGCTCTATGGCTTACCGATGTCCACAGTGATGTTCACATAAAGAGGCAGCCTCTCTATGGACAAAGTCTTATATGAGCAGCTGTTGAGTCCGTCCTTCCTCCATACCTGCTGTGTTTGCCTTAACAACTGCATCCTGGGAAGCAAAAACAAAACAAAAAAAGTTCATTGGAGAGATGAACTCTGCAGCACCGATCAGGAAGCAGACGTTTAAACTGACCTAAAGTACGCTGCGGCACATTATTCCCATCTCTTCATTTACTGACCTGTCTTTGTTTGCTTCATTGCCACTGTCCCGTTTGTGGAACACCATGGTATAACGAGCTACATCAGCGGGCGGACGCACAATCGTCATTTTCTGCAGCTGAACCCTGCGCAAGATGGCAGACCCACATGTGTGAGCGAATGATTAAAAAAAAACCCGACATTCACTCCAGATGTGCTCAAAAGAAACACCAATAATCTTAAATTCTGCCTCCACTTGTGTCTGGCCCACCTGATGCGAAGGTCATCATCCTCTCCACCCCAGCCCCAGTAAGAGTTTGAGAATCCATTCACTTGGCTAAACTGGTTTTTGGTCATAGCTGTGACTCCTCCAAAGTAGCCTTTGTAACGCAGCCTGAGAGTGGAAGAATACAGACAAATAACAGCTCTTTGTGTAAGAATTATATCAGGACATTCAGGATAACATCAGGCTTGAGGAGACAGACCTCCATTGATGCCGTACTGTTTGTTCATAAGGGTAATGTAAAGTTCAACAGCTGATTCATGACTTAGAGGATTTTACTCCTTAGTCACGTACTTACTTGTATCCTGTAGCATTTCGGCCAACCACTAAGTGTTTGGGCTGCTTGTCACAGACATATAAATTGTGATCATTTTCAGGAACCAGGTCCACGTCATGCAAGATGAAACACTCCCAACTGTACTCCTTCAGTGCCTCCAAATACCCGACATTCAGTAACTTGGCACGGTTAAAAGTTGCATCACCAGCCTTTAAAAAAAGGACAATAAAAACATCACAATCTGCCATCGTCCTTTCAGGACTATGTTTAAAGCTCAGTGTGAATGTCTGTGCTCTCCTGTTGTATCTGACGTGTCATTCTGCTTCATCTATTGGAAAACAAAGTCAACTCAGAGATACGATTTAATGCTACTTGTGTAGACCAGCTATTGAATAATTTCACTGTTACAGCAGTGTCATCGCATTCATGCTATTTCAGGAAAACAGACTGCTTAGCAAGTGAATCTGAGGGAGTTTAAAGTGCTTTGTAACCAGAGGACCACATAAGAACCAGAATATTCTAAAATATTTCATACACTGAGGCAGAGAAGAAACCAACTAATCTGGATAAATATGTAGCTGAGTGAGAACACTGCGTTCAAGTAACAGGCCAATAATTTAAACCAGTGTGGGTACACCATTAAAAAGTTCTGTGATTTTGCCTTTAAGTTACTGATATGAAATGTTTCTTCTGGGAGAACTTATTCATTAATTATGGAACATTGTTGAGTCGCGGATGATTTGCTGTTGGCATGCGAATGTTTTGCCTCACTAGCACTTTGTTTTCAGCTGTGGCTTCAGCAGTTTTGGTGCGTCACTGATTGTGATTTACTGCTTTCATGCAGTCTTTGAAGTCTACAGTAAGGGGGCACTGATATGAAAACTGCTGAAAAAAAAACAGAACACTCAGCAGTAAGCCAATCCTTTGGTTTTCCTTGCTTCCTCGAATGTTGCCATTGTAGTAAGAATTACTACAAATTACTGCATTTGAACACTGATTCTACATAGTTCTTTCTCAGATTTCTTCACTTGACGTTGCTGCTTTTGGCCAGTCACATTGCAATTATTTTGACAGACAGTGTTATTGTAACATGAGGCACACTTTTAGTGTGAGTGGTAATCTTTGCATTTCAATGTCATATGAGTTTGAGCAGTACCTGCTGGATGACATAAATGCCATAGTGTATCTGCTGCCTCTGCAGAAAAGGATGCAGGTGGTGCAGCAAGTAGAGGAGGTGTTTCTCTCTGTTGCGGTGAGGGATGAGGATCGCTACGCTCTGCCTCGCCGTACAGTCTGCGGGTGCATGCTTGCCTTCAGTCACTCCTTTGTTGTCATTCTCCACATCCTTAAGTGTCAGAAAAGGCTCGAAGGACAGCTTCACAGCTCCCCCTATAGAAGTTATCAAATTCACACATTAAATGGAGCTTTCCTGAACAAGCACTTTAGAACAGTTTTCCAGCTGCATCACATCAATTTATATCTTTTGCATCCTATATGTTCCTATACAGAACAGGCAACGTGTAGTACCAACAAATGCATTTCATTTTGAGATTAGGACGCTGATAAACATATAATAATCCCTCAATTGTAGGTTCATGTAAGATGTCTTGAAAAGATGTCGTACTTACAAATCAAAATCCCGAGCACAAAAAACAACAGCCAAGATGACAAATTAAACAATAGGTTTACCAGTTTTAAATCCTATTTTTTTTACAACATCTTAAATGCTGCTTCTGATCATTCACATGCATGCACAGCACGATCAGCCACTCTGCTGCAGACAGCAATGTTCAACGTGACATCACAGATTAATGAGTGCCACAGACCCTTGTCTGGGTTTCATACAGCAGTTAACTTATTTACCATCCTTTCATCTACAATAATGATCATCAACAGACAAAGAAATATCTACACAGTGGGTGCGTCACCACTTTGACTTGCACAAATGTTTACTTACTTAGCAATGGCGACGTCTGAGGGCATTTGACTTGGGGTGGTGGAGTGGTTGCATGCTTGGATGACAGCCTGTGGTTGAGGTGATCCCTCAGACTATCTGCTTTGACAGGAATTTGTGTCATGTTGAAGGACACCTGAATAGATTTTGCAATTTCACCTGAAAAATTTGCAATCCATGCCAGCACAGAGAGGCAGAGAAGGACCAGAACAAAGTACTTTCCTTTCCGCAAAAACCTGCCCACAGATGCACAGAAGCCCATAGCTGTGCGAGTGTGCTGATGTGAAACAAGTAAAAGTGTCAACTGTAGATGCTGTTAGTTTTAGATTATGATAATTCCTCCATGCAGGACATTTCAGCCAAAGCACTGTCAGCCACAGCTTCACTAATCAGTCCTCCCATGACAATGAAACGTGCTGCTGAACAACACAGGTGAAAATCCATTGCTGAACTCTCAATTTCCAGTTTCAGGAGGTGAGGCCATAAACTTGAGTTCCCCAACAACTGTGAATAGATGAGGAGAGAGAATTTGCTGTGGGCAGGAATGGGCGTGTTTGCATCATAACTACTGTGACATTACCACGTCACTTCATGTAAAGTGACTTCCTGAAAGGCACAAGCTGTAGTTTTAGAGTGACTCGTCTTTTCGCACAACAAATAACACCCTATGAAATGTTATCTTAGAAAACAAGATGCTGCATCCGTTTTTTGTCCCTTTGTGTTTGAAGCCATTTATTCTGCTACCCACTATTGAAAGTTTCCTGAATGGTAATTTTACACCCAGTAACTTTACACCCTTCTTTTTCCTCTGTGGTTTGACAACATTTTATATCACATTACACAGCTGTTTTGCCTCACTTGAATTATTCCTTTAGCAAATATCCTGTGATTTTATTCAATATCGATTCATATACGCCAGTAAATGTTCAATGACCCGTTTTGTCAGACCAGTATTTTAAAAATTAAATATTCATTTACAATAGCCTTTATTTTCTGTTGACTCTGATGCTTAATCGCTTTATGTTTTCAACATAACGTACAAAATATTAATATAACAAATTATATTAACACACTCTAGAAACTGTGACCATGAAAACATAAAACTTCATCTGGTCTTAAATGAAGCAGTGCAGCTTGCTAGCTCGTGAAGGCGGTTACATCCGTTTGTTCATTCTAACGTCTGCTAACATTTTACAAACAAGCGTCAAGCAAACATGAAGCTAATGTTACCTTATACATGTGTTATTAATTATCATGTTTTCTCGAGAGAGAGACACTATTACAGAGTAAAGCTTTGACATTTTGAACCTATTTTTTTCACCGTCACCCTGTGTGTGACGAGCTAACAAGCTAGCTACCTCGAAAAACCTTTGACATCTACAATTACATATGTGAAGACAGCGGGCAGGACACTACCTTGACCAGCGCTGATTGCTCCTTCTGCTCAGGATCACTGTCTGTAGCTGCGTCCTGTCTACCTGAAGATGTCACACCAGCGATGAATGATGTTAGGTAGCTGACGAGTGCGGTTGATACTAAACCTCAGCTTTAACAGTAGTGATGGATCGTACCGTGTATTTGTGACTTGTGAGGATTTGGGGCAGCCACGTATCCCAGAATGCATTTCGTAGCAACGATGTCGGACATAGACGTAAATTACAAGTTTCGAAATACTACTGTTTAGTAGTACAGAATGTGTTTTAAGATTATTTTATGTGAGAAAGTTTATGTTAAAACTTAAAATCAGTGGTCGATTCATCACTATAGGGCGTAGTTTAAAATTTGCTCCAAAGTTTTCGGAGATGTGTCGTCCTGCTAAGGGAGCTGAGATGGTGACGTCATCAACACACCATTTCTGCTGGATGTATTTCAAACTAAAAGCTTTTGCTGTGAAAGTCGAGATTTTTGGGAAACGCGTATACATAGCAGTTGTATTTAAGAGAAAACGGTTTTCCGTAAAGAAAAATCATCCCATCAGCACACAAGTGAGCTCACATATGTGAGATGGGGAGGGGCAGATGGTTCATTTGAGCTGGCAGCTATAATGGATAATATATCGCTAGTCCTCAAAATAGTCTTCCAGTGGTCTTCAAAAATGTATTCTGTGTTCAGCAGATACCTTATGATGTATTTGTTCCCATTTTATTTTTCTTCTGAATCTGTGATATTCACACACAGCAGCCCCTAAATAGTTTTGGTTTTGAAGGCAGCATCGGCAAACAGGAAGTCGTTATGCTTTTTTTGGGTGGCTTGATGTAGCTAAACACATGGCTCATGTTTTGTATACGTGCTTCCGGTGTGTTCTTTTCAAAATAATGCTTGTTGCTGCTGGTGACAGCTCGCTTATCTTTGATTTACATAATATTTAACTAAACAGTTCAGAGTTACTGTTATCTGTTATTCCCATCATGCAATGCTCTCTGGTGATTTGGTTCAATCTCTGTCTCTTCTCATGCCTGCAGATCAGACACAGACAACATGCTGGTCTCTCTGCGGGGCTACACTGGCTCTGAGGATAAAGGTCTTTTCCTCCTAAAAACAGAGGATGCGGCTGTCCAGCTGCTCCTCAGCCTGCTTCAGGTCAGCCATGATTCTGAATGTCTCAGCATGTCATCCTCCTGTGGAGCAATGTGGGAGGTGTACTCATCAAATGCCTTTTTACCTACTTTTTTTTTATGGCTTTCTTCAACTGCTGGGAGCTTCCCATTAGAAAGAGGAAAGAGTTACAGACTAGTCTCTTCACAGCTGACAATCAGGTAGTGGATTCGAATAAACAGCGACTTCAACAGCTGCTCCTCCCTCCTCTCTATACTGAGTAGGAGGACATGACTGCGTACTGTAGGCCTATTGCGAGAATGACATTAACATGTGAGATAGGCCTGCACTGTTTGCAGATGTCAGAGACTTGTGATAAGCAAGCTGCAAGGAGAGAAATTTCTCTGAAAGATCTGCACCAAAATGCCTCATAGACCTCCATCAGCATGTCTGTTGTTTTGGGGTGTTTTTACTTTCAATCAGGGTTTTTGTATCAGATCTATCCTGAGAAAATTTAGGTTTTTTTCTGATATGTTGGCTTGTATTTATCATAGTTGATACAACATGTTTATGCTTGAAGTGATTCAAGTAACTGTAGTTTTACAAGCTCCATAATATAGCTTTTTATGATTGCAGTACAACATTTGTATTTTTTAAACATTAGACATAATGTAGAAATGAGACTTTGTGTGGAGGCAATCAGAAAAATACAAGATATCATTACAAAAAAACCTTTTTAAATTATATTAAATATTACTAAAGAGAGAACTTGGGAGGGAACACACTTTATATGAGTGGGATTTAGTACTTTGGTACTGCGATGTCACCAGTGATGCTTGTGGTGGGAGTGGATTCATATATTGTATAATATTTTTTCAGCAGGGTTGTGCAGATCTAGACGGTGCTCTGCTCTTTGCTGTGGTGTGCTGGGGTGGTGGCACAAAGGCTGACGAGGCCAGCAGACTCTGTGGTTGTGCTGGGACTGGACAGCCTGGAGTCAGTGGCAGAGAGAAAGAAGAAGGACAAGATCAAAGCCATCCTGTGTAATCCCTCTCACCTCTCCATGATGAGCTGTGGCAGTTGGGCAGCTCATTCAGCCACTGATCATCCCCCCAGATGCAATTCAGAGGACATCAGGTGCTCATTTGTGCCCACTGGACCACAGACTGTCATCACACGAACCAGCCAGTATGTGCTACGTTATATCTCGACTAATTAAATAATCATATTATATGATATTCAGGTGTTCACTGTTACAGCTGATGGTGTCATATTACTCTTCTGTACAGTATGCTTTACTTTGCTGCTACTAATCACACCACGTGTCTAGTACTCTTGCATAGTTTTCATTTTTTTATATACTTATTTATTTTCTTTTACTTTATCTATTTATCTGTACTTATTCGCTGCTGCTGTAACACCCGAATTCCCCCTCTGTTGGATCAGTAAAGGATTATCTAAAGGAATTGCCAGAGCCACGCCAGAGAGCTATACTTGTGTTTCTTTTGTTGTCTCGTGATTGACCGTAATAGAACATAATCACCAAGTATGGAACGTTTTGTCGACATCCTGTAATTGTATATTTACAGTGTGACTCATGCATCCTCTGGTCTCGCTTATCTAATTAAAGAGCCAGTTCTCCTCTGGTTAAATGTTGTTCCAAGCTTCCACTCATGCCTTTGAGTTGAACATCGACTGAAAGTCAGTGACATTGTCAGATTCCGATAGATAGATAGATAGATAGATAGATAGATAGATAGATAGATAGATAGATAGATAGATAGATAGATAGATAGATAGATAGATAGATAGATAGATAGATAGATAGATAGATAGATGCAGTGTCTCCAAAGGAAAAAAAACAACAATTTAAGGATCTAATATATGTTTTTAATTGTACAAAATCTTTTTTTATTGTTTGCAGTGTACATCAGAGTTATGCTTAAAGTAATAAGAGTCCCATGATTCAGTTATAGTACAGTGTATTAGCTGAACTGTTTTTCTCCTGTGAAATGTCACCTTTCTGACAAAATAAAATGAAAATGGGAATTTGAAGGTCTACGTGTCAATGAATTTCAAAATAAAGTCCAAAATCAACCACATAAATGGGACTGATGAAGGTGAACACGCACATATGCGATCACATCAGAGAACTCCTCCTTGACTCCTCAAAGCTCAATGACAGAGTAACTGTTCCACTGCCAAAGCTCACCCTTGGCTTATGCTTTCCTGATGTCGGATCACACTCGTTGCCGTTGGTCTTGAGGCTGATGGATGAGGACGGAGTTGAGGCAGAAGATCCAATGCTGCTGGACTTTTTTCTCGTGGCTGTGCTATGTTTTAGCGTAGCTTTGGCCGCCACTTTGAAAGCATGGGCCGCGGTGCTGCATCGGACTTCCTCTATGGTGTTCCTGGAGGGTTTGAAGAGGATGATGTAGACCTTATTGAAGAAGATGCAGGCCAGCATCCCAAAGCTGGATGCCAGTATGGCAATGACCTCCACAGCTGAGACAAATTTGCCGTAAGTACTGAAGTATGCGGGGATAAAAGAGATCCAAACTATGAAGAATATCAGCATGCTGAAAGTGATGAACTTGGCCTCTGTAAAGTTTTCTGGAAGTTTACGTGATTTAAAAGCAAAGAAGAAACATATAGCTGCCAGGAGGCATGTATAACCAATTAGAAACCCAAGAGCCATCACAGAGCCCTCGTTGCAGGTGATAAAAATGATCTCATCAATGTCGTGATTCCTGTAGCTGGAAGGAGGGGCGTTGTAAAGCCAGACCACACATATCATGACTTGTACAAATGTGCACAGAAACACCAACAGAAACTGCAGGTTTAATCCCCACCATTTACGATGGAGACTTGTGGGGATCTTGGCTTCAAATACTAAAAGTACTCGGTTAGTTTTCACAAGGATGCAGGAGATACAGAGTACAAAGCTGATTCCAAAGGCAGGTTGGCGTAAACGGCACGTCCAATCCCGTGGTTCTCCGATGAAGATGAGTGAGCTGGAGAAGCAACAGATAAGTGAGAAGAGGAGGACGTAGGACAGCTCTCGGTTTGTGGCCTTCACTATCGGGGTGTTGCGAAATCTGACAAAGACTCCCATCACAAAGGCCGTCAAGATGACACCCAGCACTGCGCATATGGTCAAAGCTATGCCGAATGGTTCTGTCCAGGAGAGAAACTCGATTTCCTTCAGGAAGCAGAATGTGTGGTTCCCGTTGGACCAAGAGTTATTTGGACACTTGGCGCAAACACTGGCATCTGTATACATAAAAATCAGAGGCGTTAGAACTGCAAGCCAGCTGTAGCATTAGACAGCAGGTTGTGAATGTTTGGCATCTCAGTACCTTTGTGATTACTGTACTCTCCATCTGAGCACTCGGTGCATTCAAAGCAGCATGTGGGCATGCTGTCTATGATTCCCTTCCTTGTACCTGGTTCACAGTCCTCACTGCAGTTAGAGAATGGCACCTAGAGGAGAAGAACAGGCAGAAAGGCTGCATGAGGAATAAGATGTTGGTTGTTGTCAGCACCTTAAACCCCAAGACTACCAGGGCTTCTCCTGAACTGCGTGTCTTTTGTTTCCACAGGCTTAACATAACATCAATAAGAATTATTGCAGTTGCTGTAATCAAATAATGGTTCTTTATATTTTTATGAAGTTTGATCACACTTTTGGAAAGTTAAGACATTTCACCTCAAGAGTCGAAACAATCTGTGAATGGCAGCATTCCAACAAATCCTTTAGGGGTTTTTGGAGTACACTGATTATGCACATTTTGACCAATGTCAGACTTTGTAGCTGACCTTTGGTTGCAGGGAAGCAAAGTTTCTTCACGGTTTGTGGGATGTATTTCAAAAAGATTGAAATCTCTTGGACCTTTTAGTGATTCCTGACATTTTTTTTAAAGATCTTCCAAAATCAATTCAATCTGTACAAATCTTTTTTTTATATGAACAATGGGTCAAATTTGAAAGCACCACTCGCAGTGTCAACCCCATAGATAATGAATACTCAACCCTGCCATTCCTCTCAGCTCTATCACAGTGTTTTGGCTTCTTTCATCTCAATATTTTGTGTTTTTGGCCCACAGATTTACTGTTTGGTTCATTCTCAACACTCTTATCAACTTAGATTTTTCCCAGGAGTTGGTGGAGTCCTGAAAGGAAAGTCAATATTGAACTTTCTTGATCCCAAATAAATTCTAATGGCGCTCTAATCTGCTGGGTGTGTGTATAAGCAATTATTTGCTCTAATGCTTAACACACCAGTTTTATAATGTAATAATTCTGGATGTCAGTGTTGTATTCATTACTGGTTTCACTGCCCCCAAGTAACCCCCCCCCCCCCGAAAAGCCCAGCTTTAATGTGAGTATTCTTAAATCAGATAAGCTATAAGACGCCGTGGGGCCGTGTCGCTGCTGTAATGATGTACATTTGCAAAGGTCTCTGTTGCCACTGAGCAGCTCTTTTTGATCAGATTTCACCACTTTTCTTCCAGAAGATTAAGATAGATAATGCCAGATGAAAAGTACACCAAATGTCAGGAAACAAATAGATCACATCAATGGGAGAATCCTCCACAGAACCGTTTGACTGACCTCAGAACTGTATCCATTCCACAGAATCTTTGTTTTGTCAATGAACAGTTTGGCTCCTCTCTTTGCGTGCATATTGTAGTATCCGACTTCCTCAAACAGCACAGAGCCATCTGCAGCAGACCTGTGCCAGTTTATAATGGTGTAGTTTGCTGTCATGTCTGCGTTCTCATCAAAGTGCATCTTTTCCCCCATACTGTTGGTGTAGTTCAAATGTCTGAGCTGCTTCAGGACCTGTGGAGCAGAACCACACATTTGAATAATTTAAAATTGTAAACGATTAGGTATTTAAGTGCTTTGGTTTGGGGTAAATGAGCAACGTTTTACCTGCCATGCTTCCATTTTCTTTATATCTGCACAGGAATTGTTGGCAAAAAGTCCATGTCCAGGCGTGCAGGTGAGTATGTCCTGCAGGGCCTGTGCAATGGAATAAACTGCAACATACACGTTATAGGAGATACGAAGATGTGTGTGGTCCAGGTATGGGGTCTCAACGCTCGTGATGTCTTCCTCACCAGTACACAAAGGCCTGAAACTAGCGCTGCCGTTCTCACTTTCCTGCAGTCGTGGGCTGTCTTCCAGGTAACAGTTAAAGGTTTCCTCCCAAAACTCCCTGACAAATTCATTGTGGCTGTCTTGCTTTGGTTGGACTTGTTGTAAGAACTCTCTGAAGCCAGGTATATGCCCTGCTTTTAGTGCAAAGCCGATAGTACCCACCACCACATCAAGATACTCTGGTTTAGCTATGAGGGAGGAACTTGCCCACGCCTCACTGGCTAACCAGATACGATCTGTGATGTTTCTCCTGACCATCTCTTTGATTAAAGGCTCAATATCTGGGCCGCTGGCAAACACAACAATTACTTTAGCTGTTGAGTTCTCAATCCTGTCAGCCAGAGCTTGGATTTCATAATCCTCAAAGTACTGGGAAATCAGTTCATTTAGGTGAATGCAGATGTCTCGCTCTTCCATCTCCTTCTCAAACTTTTCGATCCCTGGCCGTCCATAGTCATCATCTGATGCCACAGCGATGACCCAGTTCCATTGGAAGTACTCAATGATGTCCGCCATGGCTGTGGCCTGGTACTCATCTGTAGGAATGGTTCTCATGAAGGACTTGTACTGGTTCTTGTTGCTCAGTAGGCGACTAGAGGAGGCATAGCTGATCTGAAACAGTAAAGATGTCAGGTAAATGATCAGGTTTTCATTGTGCCCTGCTTATTGCTCTTAATTATCTTTACTCAGTACAACGGGAAATGAATTGTATGTGAACATCATTTTCAGAATACAGGGTTACCATCTGACATTTGCTCAGTTCGAGGGCCTTGACTGAGATGCTGCATTGTGGTACTGATGTAGCTACGGTTCAGTTCCTCACCTGAGGAATGTAAAAGAGACCCAGTAGGTTTGCGACTGCTGTGGAGACTGCAGATCCAGCTGCTCCTACTACTGCAATGGTTGCTGGGATGTGATCAGTGCAGTTACAAAATTCATCTAAGTTCAGGGAGTCAATCTTATTTTGGGCCACAAAACTAAGCGTAGCCTCCAGGGCTTTTGACACCGTGTTGCATGTGTCAAAGATCCGGTAACCCAGGGTGATGTTGGGCAGGAGGGTGCTGCTGTTGTTTATCTCATCAATCGCAAAAATCATTGCCTGGAGCCAACGGAAACCACGGAAATTGAACCTGTGGAAGCATACATGGATTTAGATGAGTTAAGCACACTGAAATTATCATGTGTGTTTGGCTACATATAAACCAGCCTCAAATTTTACCTGACGCACTGCGTGGATTCGGGCCTGGCTGCGAGGTCTTGGTCTTTGGACGCAACACCGAAGTGTATGGGGAAAAGACCTCCGAGCAGAATATCACCAGTCATCTGTGCTCTCTGATGGGGCCCATATGTTGAAATCACATAACTGGACCCCAACACTATCAGATAATATAGAACCACTCTCATCATTGTTCTCTTTCTAATGGGTAGGAATATTTTCTACAACTCCCCAGAGTGAGACTCTCAGTATTATCTTCTCCCATTGATCTGCCTGCTGCGCTGTTGTGTGTTATTCATGTTTGCACTGATGAGACTGTAGGAAAAAGGAAAAAAAACAACAACATGTTTTGTTTAAGAGGAGTCAAATGGGCCACAATCACATCAGATATTTAATACAATCCTCTTGATGATTTAAGATTTTAACATAAGTCTTCTGCTGTATCAGTCTGTGATACATACCAATAAACATTCCCTAAGCTTTCCCATAAACAGGATCAGAGGGTGGTGCTGGTGTCAGAGGCCAGCATGACCTGAGGCTCTTTTACCGACTCTATCAGGACTACACAGTTACATAAGCTTTTTAAGAGCTGAGATTTTTTTAATGAGTCGACCTGCCGAGTAATGTTCCCCCCTCAGTGGCATTGTTGCCACACTACTTGAAATGTCCATGTGAGCCGAAATAGACGCAGGATTTGCATGAGCAGGGAGTGAAGTCACACTCTAATGAGCCTCCTTCCTGCAAATGCTCGGCCTCATGCTGTGGCCAGTGAACCCAGTCACCATGGAGAGAAGCTGGCTGCATCTGGCTAATACCGCTGGAAAAATGCTGGGGCAGAGCCGTGATAATGAAGCAACTAACGGCTGTAAGAGCCACTGTTTGCCACACTGAGAGAAACTCTAAACATGGCCATGTAAAGCCCATTTGAATTTCTTATTCCCATTGTTTCTAATGGAAAGAATATTGTCCTTTCAAGTATCCATTTCCAACACAAGTATTGCTGAAATCCAGCATATAATTATGCAGCGTCCAATGTTAGTATCTTATAATAAGAAAATACTAAAATTACAATTCACACAACCTCTTCCTGTTCCACACTGATGATGAAATTGATAAAGATAAAAACAAATGAATACAAAACCAGCAAAGTAATTGACCGTAGAAAGGTACTGATACCCGTAATCAAAATGTAAGCTGACAATGGCTAAATTCTATGAAACGCAAGTAAAACACTTCATAAAACATCAAACGTGGAACATGACAGAATCAAACTTACCGCCTGAACTCCTGAGTGTGATTTCAAATTCACTTGAGACAGTTCATCTGCAGGTTTTCAGAGATCTTAAGGCCTTTTCCCAAAATATCCAGTGTGCTGAATGAATTCAGTGTTTGATGGTGCTTGCCTCCAAACCTTTTTTCTGCAGATCAATCATTAACAGGGAGAGGGGTAGTCCATTTCCTTCAGCTAATGAAGTCTGCTCACAGCTCACTCCTCCTGAACCGAAGTCATCACGGCCTACAGTGTGCAGAGAAAGAGCTGGGAAGGTACTTAATGAGGAGTTATCTGCTATTACCACAACATCACCAGATTGAAGCCATGCAAACTTACTGCTTTCAGTGACAGCTGCTGGATGTTTGTGTTGATATTTCTACAAATATATTGACGGATACTTTAAAAAATCCAAAGCACCACAGTGAAGTTTAACCACGTTTATTGATGGAAAACTAAAATCTGAAAATGTCAGTACCCTTGACTTCTAAAAACTGTGACATCCAGAGATCAGTTGCATTTTGCCAGCAGGGCAGCAGCAGCAGCATCCCAGGAGCCCCTAGAAGCAGTGGATCGCACCATTATGTTCTTCAAACAATTAGCTGTCTCTTTATGCTCTGATGAGCGAGTCTTCAATTTGTTGCTGTGCAGACGTCTCCAGCAAAAACTATTTCAGTTTACAACATGTTGACCTATTAGTGACACAACCCGACGCTGTGTCCACGAGACATCAGGTGCAGGAGAGAGCCTTAAAGACAACAAGTTTGCACTAAACTGACCTCATGGCTTCTAACATTTTTACAGCTGGAAGTAAGTCATCCGCAACATGCAATATACAGATCTCAGTTAGAGCTGTTTGATGAGCAGCAGCAGAATCAGAAAAGCACAGATGTTTTCAGAATCTGGAAACATGGAGGAGGAGGCCAACAATCACAAAACACCAACAAAACAAGATTTAGGAGATGGATTTGTTTATTGGGTTGAATATTACTGAAAGATTTTGAAGCTGTGTGACCAAACTGTTTTTGTTTTTTTGTAAGGGGTAAAAGGAGTAGTTGGACAAGATGATGGAGAACTAGACTGGATGTGTTTCAGGATCTTGAGTTCACAGAAATGCGTCATTTACTCTGAGTGAAAAGGCCAAAGTGTCGTTACACCAGAAATCCTCCACTTTGTTAAACTCTGTGATGAGTTGTGCTGTTTTCAGCCAGCGTTGATATTTTTCAAACCAGAATAAAGTAAAATGATATCGAAGTTATCTAAAAACATTGAGTTGAAATTAATTCTAATGCAGTAAATTAGTTTTTTTCATTTAGTACAATCTTAAATGATACAAGAAAATAATACATTTTATATATGTACTTATACTCATGACACCCCTGTAGAGTTTATTTAAAATGCCAGTCATGTTATTATTATTATTATTATTATTATTATTATTATTATTATTATTATTATTATTATTATTATTATTATTATTATTATTATAAAATATCAATGAGACCATGTTTAATTTCATTCTGAAAATTCATACAGGGATCACCGGTCAGATCACCAACAACTTCATGAAAGCTTACACAATTTTTCGATGAGGACAGAATGAAAAAGGTCTTCATCATATCTTCGACACACATCGCTGGCATGAAGAAAAAGCTCCGTAGGATTTATGTTATAGTTTGACCTGCCTGAGGTGTCCTCAAACAAAACACTCTGATCCTGCCTTTTTCAGAAGTGGCACGTACGTCTGAAATGTAGCATAATGTGTCAAATATGTTGAGCTGTGAAGGGTTCACAGTGAGTGGATTTATCCACACGGACAGCGTGGTGTGCTGCAGATCGAAACACGGCCACGCATGCTGCAGCTTCAGCTGAAAAGGTAAGCAGGTCTTGCTTATGATGACTGCATAATTGACTGATACGATCTCACTTTAAAATTTAAATGTCTGCCTCATTTTAAAATAAAAAGCCTTACCTGACAGTGTTATTTAGTCAGTGACGACTCATTGATACATAATGTAAACAGTAAAGTAATGAATTTACAGCTCCCTACTTTAATTGCTTAAAGGGTGTTAATTCTTGTGCTTGTATCTTGCTGAATGTGACTTACAGGAGTTTAGGCTTATAGTTGTTCATTTCTCAGAAGCTGTTAGGCTGAGGGCTACCTGCCTTACATCAGTTTTACAGTGCAAACAGCACACATGCTCACTGGTTTTGTGAAAATGTCATAACTCTGTCTCTCACACTTGGGCAGTTTTGCAGCTTCAAACTATTGCATTGCAGATAGTTCATGTTCAGCTATCTAATGGCTGGACTTGGACTTTCTGTAATGCACCTCTGATGAAATGGACCATAGTGAGACAAATGCTGCAGATTAGGATAACATGTCACTTCTAAATGAGTTTATTTGTGTCTTATATTTAAGATGGGAGTACTTGAGTTGTATATGTGCTTATATTTGACACTTTCTAAACAAAATGTTGCCCTCTTTTGGCCAGATGACTTGAGTTTTATTTGTGGAGTAGCACACTGTATACTGAATGTTTATTTAACATCAAAAACTGTGGTTTTTATCAGCTGTCTGAAATCTAAAATACTATGCTGTGCCATTTTTCTGTTGCTTTGTCTCGAGCCATCAATGAAAACACAGAATGTCTTGATTAATAGGATGTCTGCTGCAAAGATGGTGCTGTTCTTGCAGAGCCTGTCCCGCAGGAAACCTCTGGAACCCGAAGGAGAGGAGTCCAACTTTCGCAGATGCCTGACCACCCTCGACCTGGTGGCTCTGGGGGTCGGCAGCACACTGGGGGCCGGTGTGTATGTGCTGTCGGGTGAGGTGGCCAGAGCTGTGGCTGGTCCGAGTATCATCATCGCCTTCCTGATAGCAGCAGTTGCCTCCATCTTTGCAGGACTTTGCTACGCTGAATTTGGAGCTCGCGTTCCCAAGACTGGCTCTGCTTATCTCTACAGCTATGTCACTGTGGGAGAGATATGGGCTTTTATCACTGGCTGGAACCTGCTGCTGTCTTATGTCATAGGTAAAGATAGTGAAAACAGTTTCTGCATGTGACGGTTGTTTAATCCTCAGCCATCTGTCCGCCATTTTATCAGTTTCGGTGAATCTACCCATGTTGTATCTTTTTTTTTTTTTTTTTTGAAGGGACGTCAAGTGTTGCCAGAGCATGGAGCGGGACGTTTGATGATCTCATTGGGAATGTCATTGCCAACTCTCTGGGCAAACAGGCAGCAATGAATTTACCTGGATTAGCTCCCTACCCAGACTTCTTTGCAGCTGGCCTCATAATGCTCTTGGCAGGCGAGTTTTGTTACCTAAACCCCCATGACTTCTTACTGAAGCTAAAAAGCTGTTATTTTAGCTTTTTGAGGTTAAAATGAAGGAACAGCGGATAATCACAATTCATAATATATTTTAATTGAATATCTGTTTTGAACAAGGATCCATTGTATTCACGGTCACAATCAACTTGATATTTTCTGTGTTTTTGCTTTCTAGGGATTCTTGCATTTGGTGTTAAAGAGTCAGCTATTGTAAATAAGGTTTTTACAGCAGTGAATATTCTGGTGCTGCTGTTTGTTGTCCTCTCTGGAGTCATCAAGGGCGACATCAACAACTGGTACATTGGTGGAGATTCTCTCCTCGATGAATATGAGTATGATATCTTATTTTTTGTAAATAACATACCATTAACACACAGTGTTTTTCAGGCTGCTACTCTTAATATCGGTACAACATAGGTTTGAAATCCATAGCTATCAATCATTTTTGTTGATTATTACTGAATGATCAAAGCCTCAACATGTGTGTTTTTTTACAGAAACCACACATCACTGAATGAAACCACCAGATTTGGCGCAGGAGGATTTTTCCCTTTTGGCTTTGAGGGGACGTTAGCAGGAGCAGCCACATGCTTCTACGCGTTTGTTGGATTTGATTGCATTGCCACAACAGGTTAAGCAACTTACACCGGTTGTAGAGGGAAAAGTACACTGCAAGACTCAAAGATGGAAGGGGCGTGGAAGCGTATAAAAGACGAGAAGTAAATTTAAAATAAAATATGTTTTTCTTCAGGAGAGGAGGTCCAAAACCCCCAGAAGTCGATCCCCCTCGGCATTGTGGCGTCACTCCTCATCTGCTTTCTGGCTTATTTTGGTGTGTCTGCCGCTCTGACTCTTATGATGCCATACTATTTGCTCAGTGTTCACAGCCCATTGCCTGTGGCCTTCACATACATCGGGTGGGGCCCTGCAAAGTATGCAGTAGCTGTGGGATCCCTCTGTGCACTGTCAACAAGGTGAACACTGAGCCATTTATAAAACCCAGCTGTAACTCAAAGCAAAGCTAGTTTATTTTACTTGGATTTACCTTCATTCAATACTATAAATGAAGATCACTGGAATCCCTATTACAGATTAAAACACAAGCAAATAACATGAAGAAGTGAATGGTTAATGGGAGTTAATTGAGCTTTTGCCCACAGCCTTCTAGGATCAATGTTCCCGATGCCTCGTGTTCTCTTTGCCATGGCCAGAGATGGACTCCTCTTCAGACCTCTCAGTAAAATGAGTGACAGACAAAGTCCTGTCATAGCGACCCTGGCTTCAGGGGCTGTAGCGGGTAAAACAGCCAGTGCACGTCACACTAATTTCAAGTCTGTTCACAGTCACGTTGTGAAGTTTTAGTTGATTTGTTTTTGTTATGTAATCCCCCCCCCCCCCCCCCGTTTGACCTTAAGTGTTAATCCTCATAAACAAAGCTAAAATGACGTTGTTGTTGGCGTTGAGTTGTTCACCTCTGGATGCACATCTGTCCTCCAAAAGTTACAGTGGCTAATCTAAAAAAATTCTCCAAATTACATCTGCAATTAAAAACTGAAGACCAAGTTGACCGAGCTGGTGAATTATTATTATTATTGTGCATGTCTTTTCAGCTATCATGGCATTATTGTTTGACCTGAAGGCGCTGGTTGACATGATGTCAGTTGGAACCCTCTTTGCCTACACACTCGTGGCCATATGTATCCTCATATTAAGGTACGATCCATCACAAGTATTTACAATCATTCAAACATTTATGGTGGCATTGTTGTAATCTTTGTAGTTAGTATGCTTGTTTGTGGAATGCCCCTGTTTATGAGCAGTGTCTATAACCTGATATAGACAAGTCTGTATATCACCTGAAGGTAAAAGGATGGCCAAAAGAGAAAATGCTGTCGTTTTTGTGTAACTTCAGTATTTAGATTGTGTATCTGAATACATGTCATGAGCCATGAATTGGCTTTATATGTGCAGGAAATACCTGCAAGATCAATAAGACCATGATTTAAATGTGGGGAGATTTTTACCTTTTCAGTGAACTATTGTCAAATGTATCAATTAAATGAACCAACAGTACACTTTGATTGACTGTTATTGCAACAGATACTGTGCAGCTTCAACATTAAGAATGCATTTTTCTTCTATTTGACTGCCTTCAGTGACTAATTACAAAAGATAATTAAAGAAGATGACACTGGCCTGATGTGTGATGGAAACAGATGGGGATTCAAATCAACTGATGTGTACCAGGAAAAACAAAGAAATAAGGCTGAAAACCACTGAACCCCCCACTTATACACTGATATATAGAAATAAGTGTTATGGTAACCCAGTGCTGGAGAGCATTTATTTATAATTCCTCACTTTTACAGGTACCAAGCAGACCTCAGTGAGGATTCAAGTTTCAGCAAATCAAAAGCCTTCACAGTGACTGGACTCTTGTGTCCTCCTTCACGAGCCACAACACGGACATCAAAAAATGTGTCTGTTTTAGCCGTTTTCATTGGCAAGTGATCTTCTTAACATCATCCTTAAATATTATTCTACATATAAATGTAGTCTAATGTGTTTAATAATGACTGGACTGACATCGCTCTCCTCAGTCTTTTTAGCTATCATCTTAAGCCTCTTCATATCCAGGGCTGTGGACTCCCTGCAGGCTTTGGACTGGTGGAGCTTCCTCTGTGTCTCTGTGATCGCACTGATGCTGGTCCTCGTTACGGTGATCATCTGGAGACAACCACAGAGTGCAAGCAATGCTGCTTTCATGGTAAGCTTAAATCAGAACAGGTTAGTTAGATTTTTTTGAAGTATTTATAGTCAGTGAATGGTAGTTGACAGGCCCCCGCTTTGGAGAGGCAGCAGGAGTGGCAGCACAGAGTAGGACAGGGGCAGCAACCAACGTATTTTAGCCATCTAAAGAGAAGCCCAACTAAAAAAAAAAAAAAAAAAAAAAATCAGTATCAGTTTGGTTGTGCGCTACATTGGAGCATTTTTGCCACTTTACCTCGCCATCAGACAACCCTCTCTGATGGGAAACTGAAGCCGTTAAATCCCTCTATGCTCCCTTGAAAGCCACCATACTCAAAATCATTTCATTTCACCTTGCAGAGCACGGGGGTTGCTGGTCTACTGTCTTGATCGCTTCATTTATTTGTGGTATTGTGTGACTTTTTTAAAGGGTTATTTCGGATTCAAGGCTCCGGCCCCCCTGCGACCCGCGAAAGGGATAAGCGGCATAGAAAATGGATGAATGGATGGATTTCGGATTCACCAAATGTCACACAATAGCACAAACAAACTAACTGAGCTGTAGAACAACAGCTCCATGTTCAGCAAAGTGAAATTACAGTTTTTGTCAAAGGACTCTGGTTGTGGGGTAGCAGGTAGTGCGCGTGCCTCACAGCAAGAAGGTCGCAGGTTCGATTCCCGGGTCGGGCCTTTCTGTGTGAAGTTTGCATGTTCTTCCCGTGCATGCGTGGGTTCTTTCCGGGCACTCCGGCTTCCTCCCACAGACCAAAAACATGCTCATTAGGTTGATTGGTGACTCTAAATTGCCCCTAAGTGTGAGTGTGAGTGTGAATGGTATGTGTATGTGCCCTGCGATCGGCTGGCGACCGGTCCAGGGTGTACCCCGCCTCTCGCCCGTTGACAGCCGAGATAGACTCTGGCCCCCCCGCGACCCCCCCCCCGCGAGGGATAAGCGGCATAGAAAATGGATGGATGGATGGATGGATGGATGGATGGACTCTGGTTGCTTTGGAGTGAGTGTTCTAATGGCTTCAGTTTCCCATTGGAAAGGGAAGGGCGGTCTGACAGCAAGGTAAAATGGTGGAAATATTTGAAATATTGTCTACACGTGTAGGTGGGTCTTTTTTATGTGGTTAAAATATGTCATGTGAAATCACTTCTATTTCTTACATCTGTCAGGTGTATTTCTCTGCTTTGACATTACCGTGTTTCTGCTCTTTTGAACAGGTTCCTTTTGTGCCATTGCTTCCCATTTTCAGCACCTTTGTCAATGTCTATCTAATGATTCAACTTGGATCAGACACATGGATCCGCTATGCAGTGTGGATGGCCGTCGGTATGTGAACAACATCACTACAAAATACATATTTTCATTTAAACAAAATGTCCAATAAGCATCAAATCATGTGAGCATGACCATGGGATATGTAACTTTTCTTTGAACAGGTTTAATCATCTACTTCTGCTATGGTGTTCAGCACAGTGTGCAGAAACAAAGGCTCCAAAATTCACAAAACCAAGCCAGCATTCACAGCATCGTCACCACTGTGGAAGAAAACCTTGAACCTGGACAAGATATTAATGAGCAAATGATGTGACTGATACAAACATTCAGTGGGAGAATCATCAAGCAAAGCTTAACATTTGGTCAGCATGCATAAATCACATGATAGTGTTTGTTTCATGAATTCAGAAAGTTAAAAAAGTATTACAGTCATAACCTCTGACCTCTATTTTGTTCTTGTTGTCTGTCAAACTGAATGTCTTGCAAAGTGTTTTTTCATTTTTTTAAATAAAAATTTGCAATGAACCACACTCAAGGTGACATTGTGCATTATTACTGTGCTTTCACAGATGTGTGAGATTTCACAAAGCATTTCTTTTATAATCAGGACTTTGAGTAACAAAAGACAATATTTAGATCATACCATGGAGGTAAATGCTGTAAATAAATACACTTCTTGCAATCTGTGATTAATTAGTTTGTAATTAATATTCCACACTCGGTAGGAGTTATTACAGAGTCCAAGTTACCTGTATGTCCTTTATCAGTAACAAGGTAATATTCCTCACATTTACTTCACATTTGTGAAGTTTAACTCGTTCATATTTTCATATTATATCACTGATAGGAAGGATGTTTTGTCGTTATTGTTGCTGACCTCCTCAGCTGTCTGTCCATTGGACCAAAGTCCTGATGAAGCCAAATCGTGTTATTAAGCAATGTTTAATGTGTGCGTATCACTTTCTAATTAGACATTTTTTAGTGATATGCACATGAAATAAACATGGCAAGCAAGACTTCCTGTCTACTTAATACGTACATAATAACTGTCTGCTCTCACTCTCATTGAACACATTATGTCTCTTCTTTAACTGTTTCTGTCTGTCTGTCTTCATTATTTCTTTCAAGTATTATATTTAGTCAAGGATTTGAGTTCAAGGCATTTACTCATGAACTTAAGAAGTAAATTAAATGGATCTTTGCCTTAAGAGGAGTCATGTAATGCTGAATAATAAACCTGATTAGTCATGATATAGCTGTAATTACAAATGCTGACTGAGTTGGTGTAAAGATTTTTGCCCAGCAAGGCAACGACAAGGACATCGTCTTTATTGTATTAATTTGGTGAGAGCGACCTCTAGATTTTCACATCCAAGCACAGAGCAGCAATAAGCCATACAGTGTACAAGTAGGCCAAACATTTCTCTGAGCAGCCGCCCTCAGTGTACAGGACCTAATGTTCATCTTGAAATGCAAAGCATCTGACACTCATGACGCAGCATTCCAGTCTTCATTCTTCACAGCGCTGTTGTCATTCTGGTCTGATCACCTCCCATATGTAGACAAACTAACTACAAACTACAATAACACTGAACAAGCAAATATTCAGATGCGTGACGCCTCTGTTGGTATGGTCCTACAATGTTAAATATTAAGTTGAAAGCTGTGTTTTATTGCTTTTATAAACCAATTATTACTTTGCTGAAGATTACTCTTCATCAAGGTATAAGTTCAAAGTTTTGGACATTTTACCCACAAGCTGAACAGACAAAGAGGACAACACCAATACAGTAGCATAGTCTTTTTATTCCAATCTGCGCACACATAAAACTGATGTTTCCATGGAGCGTTTCCTTGTGTCACTTTCCACCCTCAATGTAACAGTTTACTACAACAAATACTCTGTAAGCATTTGCAGTTGCAATATGACAGGTATTGACATTTGAAATTTTAGTCCATCTTCTTGTTTGATTACTTTTCACATTACACAAAAAACACCTTTCCCTTCTGTTACCCTTAAAAAGGTTACAAGCATCGTTAGTGTTATTTCCATCAGCACATGTTGACTTGCAGGCTGTTTATAAGTGTCATTGCAGATGCTTTTTCACTGTAATGTGTTTCAGTACTTGACAAAAGAAAAAAGAAAACGGACTGAAATTGAAAATATCCCTGTTCATTCAAGCAAATAATGCACCACTGCTGGTGTGTTACAAGCAAAATCATGCAAGTGGCACATAAAGCTACTGATGCCCTCCCAGCAGAACCAACAATACTTCACCCCACATCATGTGAACAGTGACGCTTAGCTGATGAACGCCTTCACCCTAAAGGTCATCATGGTTACATTCACTGTGGATGGTTCAGCTTGTGGTCACTTTGATTGTAAGTACCTGGGATAATAAATATAGAGATTGAACAAGAACTTCTCCAAATACATGAAAATGAACAGTTTGTGTCGAAACTCAAAAGGCACCACAGCACCTGAGTATCAGCAAAATGACCATATGAATACAAACACACGCGGTGGTCTTCAAACATCTGATGTGTTAGATGCAGAGAATCACCTGCTCAGCTCTGAGTGTGACACAAACATGAGATGACACATTCGTACTCTAAACACAAGATCTGCTGCCATGCTTGGTTTGGCGAGATAAATTACGATATTCAAGCCTTTCCCTTGGTGTTGTTTACTTTACATATTGAAAGAAAAAAAACACATGGAGGCATATTGAGGAAGCTGACAGAAACAAGTCTTTACCCTGCTGCCTTTCATGGTGTTTCAGTAACAGAAAAAAAAGAAAAAAAAAAAAAGACATGAACTAGTTAACTGAAATGTTCATCACGTACACTTCAGTATAAAGAGTAAAAAAATCTTTTTTTTTTTTTTTTTTACAGGGCAGACAGTGTCTTTATGAGATGAACAGTGACAAATGCTTAAACACACCTCAACAGTGACCAGAGATAATCAACAACAAGGAAAATTAGAGTCTTAAATAAATTCACTGGGGCCAGATTGACAAAACCTTCTGGAGATCATAAGCGCTTTACGTTAAGACAATCCAATATACTTTAAATACATCGCTCTAAAACATAAAAAATAATAATAATAATGATCGCAGGTATTAATTAAAATCTTTTGGTGCATGTACTTCATGCATGAGATAAAGACTCATAATGGTGTTTTTAACTAATAACTGAATGAAAGCTCTACAATGTATCGGGTTGTTCAATACTCTTTGTAAAAAACTGTAAATTAATACCTGGGCAGAATGTCAGGAGAATATGGCAACGCTGTGACAGAGAAATGCACTTGAGATTGTTTTGAAACCATCTGATGATCCAACCTGCTGCAGTGTCCGTCTGATTGGTATTTCCCTTCAGTAAGGCTCCGAGTTCACTGTGATTATTTATGTAGCACCAGTACAAAAACAGATGGCAGTAAATCTGAAGGTAGAATAAGGAGCCCTGATATCTTTGACTGTGTCTGTGCGCAGACACCAACAGGAGCAGTGGGAAGAAGAATTAGCACAACCCTGAAAGTGCTCTTGCCAACCTTTGCTAGCTTTCTATTCTCAGAACATCTTTGTGAATATGGTCCCTGCTGCTAACATGAACAGCACTGAACTCAATTCACTTGTTGATCTTTCAAACTCTGGGTCTGAGGCACGAGTTTATGGTAAACTATATGATGTGTGTGTACGTGTGAGAGGCGGGCGGGGGGGGTTAATACATATAACAGAGTGGGTGTGGTGATGAAAAGAATTTAGCTAACAGACTTCAGCGAGCTCCACGGGTTTGTGCCGCGCACATCCATGGGTGGGTCGTTGTAAAAGATGTGGTTGCACAGTTCTTCCAGTTGGGGTTCAGGATCTGTGGTGGCAAACTGAGCAGCTTCTTCGATTTCCTTCCTCACCTCCACATCAATCTCCTACAGATGGCACACAGGTGACACGGTAAATTATTGTCAACCGCTGTCTCACATTGACAGTACATCTACACAAGCAAGGGAATCAGAAAGTGCGAATGGGAATGCGGTAATGAGGGTGTGTCACTCAATCAGAAAAAATTAATTACATATCATCCATCCATCCATCCATTATCTATACCGCCTATCCCTTTCGGGGTTGCGGGGGGCTGGAGCCTATCCCAGTTACAATGGGCGAGAGGCGGGGTACACCCTGAACCGGTCGCCAGCCGATTGCAGGGCCACATGTAATGACAAACAAACATTCACATTCACACTCACACTCACACCTACGGACAATTTAGAGTCATCAATTAACCTAATGAGCATGTTTTTGGTCTGTGGGAGGAAGCCAGAGTACCCGGAGAGAACCCACGCATGCACGGGAAGAACATGCAAACTTCACACAGAAAGGCCCCGTCTGACCCGGGGATCGAACCGGCAACCTTCTTGCTGTGAGGCACGCGCACTACCTGCTGCGCCACCGTGCAGCCCCTAATTACATATCAATACACAGGAATTAGAAAATGTGTGGTGAGGATTATTTTTGATAGATCTAAATCACAGAGGCACCTGCAGCCTACAACATACACACGGTACATATAGTATATAGCAGCCAGTTAATATGTGTCTCACGAAAGGAGCATCTTGTATTCTTTTCATTTCCTTGTTCCTCCAGACCTCAAAAACATTTAAAAACTGCAGACATAAACCTGCTCAGACAGCCCTTTTCTGGGTGAGTTCAGCTAAACCAGTGACACTAGCTCTCTCTTGTGTTTAAACAACGCACTGCAGGCCTGTGTGTGAACTCTTAGTATCCCCGCCCTCAACAGAGGGCTGCAGCAGGAATCGTGTGCTTTTTTTCAGCTCCATGTTATCAGTTTTTAAAATTCTGTCCCAAACATTCCCTGATTGCAGCTATGCATCCAAACAGCTGGAGGATCTGTATGACTGTACCTTGAGCTCCTCCATGCTGACCATGTTGTTGCTGAGCATGCGGTCCTTCATCAAGGAGATGGGGTCGCTCTTCCCGCGGACCTCCTGGATCTCCTCACGTGTGCGGTAGCTGAAAGGGGAAAGATCGGTGCAGGGATGTCGTAGGGAGGCACTAATGCAATCATTTTTTTTGAGATCACACCGAATCTATGTGCGGCAACTCAAATGTTTGAAAATCACCAGCAACTCGTTACTTTGACTAACTGCTGTTAATACGAAGATAACGGATTTGTGCAAAACCAATCAATGGGACAAAGCTGAAGTTACTTTGCTGTGATCTGTAGGTTGTTTACATTTCTCATCAGTACTTCAAGAAATTCCTCCTGTGTTATTTAAAGCAGCATTCATCTGCTTTAGCCAACAGCCACATTAGTGCGTGTTCAGACCATCCCTAAGCTGCGGTCAGGACGGTGCAAAGCCACTACAGCAGGAAGCAGTACATGAAGACTACTGTGGGACAGTGGCAGAAGCAAGGGGCAGCAGCACAGTGAGGATACACATTATTACTAATACATAAGTAACAAAGTGCTTAAAAGATACTCAAAAGAGTTATAGCGTAATAAATATTCAATAGTAACAAGTTTAAATTCACAAAAGTCGGGAAGTGATCATTCACCTGACGCCAGGGTCGCTCATACTGTGTCCATGATAGCGATAGGTCTGAAGTTCCATGACGATGGGACCCTGATGAAACACAGCACAAAAACAATTGAGCTGAGAAGATGAAAACCACATCTCCTCCTCGACATAAATTCAATGTTTTCAACTCACCTTCCCAGATCGGCAGTGATCGGCTGCAAACCTGGTTGCTTCCCGAACACACAGAAGGTCCATCCCATCCACCTGTGCACAAAAACAAGAGCCCAAATTTCCCTGAATCACTACATGTCCCCTTCAGAGAAAACATTAGAGCCATTTATACTTATGTTTAGTGAGTTTCACATGCAAAAAAGCATTTATCTATTTATTACTAGGTCAATGAAATGAATGAGTGATAAGTTTAAGGCTACAATATATACATTGTAGTGTACTGTATAGGAAAGTCTGGGGTGGCACGAGGTACAGTATGTATTGCATTCCATGACATTCATTTACCAGACAGTCTCTTCCAAAGCAATGTTATGATGTTATCACAACAGATGAACAAATGAAAACATAGACATGGCGCAAAGGAATTCTATTGTACAGTCAGTTTTATCAGTGGGGGAAAAGGTTTAACGGCATGAGTAAGAAGAGTACCCTGAGACCAGGAATGAAGTCTCCTCTCTTGTAGTAGTCGGTGCTGGCTGCAGCTCGCTCCACCGATGTGCCCATACCATACCTGTTGTTCTCACAGATGAAGATGACGGGCAGCTTCCAAAGGGCTGCCATATTGTAGGTCTCAAAAATCTGACCCTGTGAAACACACAAAGGACGCAAAGCTCAGATGCGGGATGTCTATCAGGTCAGCAGCATCTCTGATTCAAATGAGACAAAACATTTAACGTTGTCAATGTCAATAAAGTAGATTAGTAGCATCAAATCTTCACCACTGAAAAAAAGACTGTCCCCTACTTTTGAACAAAGCTGCTATTGATCCATCTACTAATCAAAGAGCTACATTAAAACCACAGTGATTTCAATGCCATACCTGGTTGGCAGCACCGTCACCATAGAGACAGACACACAGCTCATTGTTGCCCAGATATTTGCAGGCCAGAGCCACACCAGCACCCAGAGGAACCTGCGGAGCATTCAGAGATGTCTTGGAGTCACATCACACCAATCTTACTACATGAAAAAAATGCTAATTTAACAACATGGTCCTTGAAGAAACACAGAGTCTTATGTTGGTACAGACATGACACATTTTTCTTTTTTCCAGCTACATTCATCCTTTTCTACTGGGTAAGTTCACAATTTATTGAGTACTACTCTCGGAAGAGTTTGCATCTGATCCATCATTTCTCATCTCTATTCTTTTTCTTTCTCTTTTCTTCCTCCCTGAAACACATAGGTACACCCAATAGGATGAATTCTGCTTAAAGATCCATTACTGTGATGGAGTGGTGGAGTGTACTTTTTTGTAGTGTTAATAAATTAGACTTTTTGGAAGTATTTAATGTGTCTACTCTCACTGATTCCCATTATTGGCTTAAGGTACGTGGTTCTAAAGAGTTGCACAGTTGGTATACACATTCAAGAGACCGAAAAGACCAAAAAGGTGTGGGTTATCAAATGTGGTGGGCCGGTCTGGTCCAAAATGCCAGGGCCAATTTTTTGTCCCAGTCCGCCCCTGGTCTAAAACCAAGTTTGCTAACTTACTAGCAAATAACTGTTCCTCTGTCTGGTCAGTTCGCTGCACCCTCCTTTCAAACTTGTTAGGCACTAATATAGTGCAGTGTAGTGCTCACTCCGCCTAAGACACACTAGGGCTACATTACATCACTAACCACAAACATCACAGAGAACAATGAGGGCAAAACAGCATCAGCGATCTGTTTGAAAATTCTCTCTCTCTGGTCTTGCTCAGCTAAAAGCACAAAAACAATGCATCTGCCAGCATGTTAGCATTCACTACCAAGCCTGATTGTAACCAGTCCAACAACATTATCTTCACTTCACCTGTCTGCTCCACTCCATGTGTGATTATGTGTGGAGGGGCTGAGCACCCCCCTCTGTTAAACGTGAGGGCAGAGGATATCAGTGAAATCTTAGTAGTAGCAATGATAATTCTGCAGCGGCAAATAACTATCAGAGAAACACTGCACCAACTAGTTTGTTGAGTTTTTAAATGTTAAGCGGGTTTATGACCAATGTCACCTTCCTTTAGTTACACAATATTTCAAGTATATCAGTACACACTATCAAACTAGACCCATTAATTATGCCCATGTGTAGCCCTTATGAGACTTACCACTATTAAATCAAACCGACAGCATACTGGTGGGACAGGTAGATTTCCACTAAACCAAATCACAGACTAAATGATAAACTGACCAGCTGGTTTCAAACAGCCTATTCGACTCAGTGATGTACCTGAGCTCCGACAATTCCATTTCCTCCATAGAAGTTTTTACAGTACATGTGCATGGAGCCTCCTTTGCCCTTTGCAATACCCCCTCTTCTGCCTGTCAATTCAAAACAAAAACATGAGGGGAACAGAGAGCTGAGGTGAACGAAAAACAAAACATCGACAATCAAAATATCTCAAAATTTTCTGGAGAGTGGAAGTGTCACAGTGTCACAGCACTGCAGTCTCACCGGTGAGCTCAGCCATGATCTCCTTTAAACTCCCTCCTCTGGTGAAAGTGTAGCCATGGGCACGGTACGCAGTGATCAGGTGGTCTGTCAAATTAATTGACGCTTCAATACCAACCGCACAGGCCTCCTACAAGGAGAGAATATACAGCTTGAAGTTACATATGAGATGAGTTCTAATGGACTGTAAGTCCACACAGCAAATGAGGGATAGGAAATGTATTGTGTTAATATTTTTAAAACATTTCCTGTCTGTCTTCTTATGTTTTTACTGTACCTGGCCGTCATACAAGTGGCAGAATCCTCTGATGATCTTCTGCTTATACAGCTGATCTGCCTTCAGCTCCAAACGCCTCACGGTCTGCATGATGCGGTAGTACTTCAGACCCTCATCACGAGTCAAAACCACCTCTGTGGCCGGGCCTTCATCCAGCTTGTGGATGTCACATTTCTCAAGGAAAGAAAATATCCATATTAACTCACAAACTGCCATGTGTACTGATCAGTTTAGCACAAAATAAAACTCTGAGTTTAAAGCTTACCTTGATTTCAAAGGTTGCCTGGGTTGTGAAGTCAGCATATGTGCGAGCTGACATGACCACAGCAGCTCCCTGCCATTGGAGAGAAAAAAATTACAGCCATTAAAAATCCAGTATCAATACAAAACATTATGTTCTTTTACTTTAAAAAAAGTTAAACACGTTCTCATATGCTGCACTAAATTTTTATTGAAATACAAGCAGCTATACTAGAAATTTGTCTAAAAAGTGGCAAAATATTGATTTAAATCGGGAATTATCTGAGTAACATTAAATAACAAAGATTATGAGTCTAACCATGCATTCTTCAGAACCACTAATAAGTTATTCTTAAGAAGATGAAATATCTCAAGGGAAACAAGAGAAATGCTGTAACTATAAAACCGTCTGTCAAACAAAAAACAAGCATATGTTGACATGATTTAAGAGATGCCATCATTCTTAGGATTCATTTTTTTTTGCAGTGTAACTCGGTTTAAAGTTAATAAAGTTAATGCTAGCTGTCAACTTTTAATTTAAAAAAACAACAACAACAACAACAAAAAAAAAACACGCACCGTGAAAACACAGACCCTGACTCCATCGTGACAACCAAAGAGTGAAACTGTGTAAAATTTAAGAAAATTTTACAGGATTGTGACTTTACTGACCGGAACACTTTGGTCAAGCTTTCATTAACAGTTTAGATTTGTTGGAGACTTTAGCCGTGTTAGCCAAACAAGCTAGCTATCATTCGGCCCTACAAGGTCAGAATAGCGATGACATTACTGTTTTGGTTAAAATTTGGAGGTTTTAGAGGGAACCTGTTATGCAGTGTTTGGCTAAGACCGTCTATAGTTTAAAAAATGTGTACTTACATTTCTCTTAAGTCCTCCTCTCAGCACATTAGAAATATTGGACAGCATCTTTCTTGAGCTAGCTCACAGTACTGCACCCACGGCTCCGTCCTTCTGTCAGGCCCCGTACTTCCGGTTCCGCTCATTCTTCTTCTTCACTGTCTTCAATAACGGCAGCAAATACGCGGCTGCCACCACTGACAACGCGTCTATGAAAGAATAACATCTTTGAATCAATTTTTAATTGTACGTCATTCCTAGGTATTACAATATAGGTCATTTTCCATAAACAACAACAACAATAATAATTGTTTCTCTTTTTTCAGACTTAATTAAAACCCAGTATGTAGGACAGTACAGAAGTACAGAAGTAATCCTTCTCTTTACCACAAACAGTGTGACAAAACACTACCATAAAGCATTGTTTTTACACCAAATAAGGAAAAATGTCATGTTGTTATTTAGGTTCAGTTAGACCCCAGTCAGGCCTAACTCCCTTTTTCTACCTCTTATGAACACGCTGTTCTAAAACTCTCGTAACATTAATCCTAATATTTGATAGATGGATTTGAATGGGTAGTGCTGTATAAGAAAATTCAACCACCAATCATGTTCCTGAAAAAGCCTCACAAAATTAGGACAGGTCAGTAAGCACTGAGGCAATGAAAAGAAAATTGCCTAATTTTAAGGCCCTGTTTGTCAAATTAAAGCTTCACCTCAGTTTATGTCAGTGCATATTCCTAAATACTTTTAATATTATACCTACAATAAACAAGGGGTTGGACGTATCTCAACAGATGAGTACAAGCTGTTCTTTAGGGACTGCAGGCAAACTATAATAAAGCTGCCATGTGTAGTCTGCAGCATGCACTTTAGTAGATGGGCACTTGAAGACGCTGTGACATTCACTCAGTGCACAGAGTTGGAATAATGGGGAGGGTATTGGGGCCCACTGCTCAGTTTAACCCCCAGGGTCCTAATCCAGCCATTATCACAGCAAATGCAACATTGCACTATATTACTATATGTGACCCATGTAAATGCTATGGGATCACTATTTGCAGAAATCAGAAACTGGTTCCTGACAATGTATATCATTGTGTGCATCACTAACCCATTAATGAGTTCAGCACATGAGTCTTATTATTATTATTATTATTATTATTATTATTATTATTATTTATTTATTTATTTTTATTATTATTATTATTATTATTCATGGGTCCCCAGATGAAAATATAAAAGCAGAAAATGTCCAACAGCAGCTGTATTTTTCATGTAATGTGCAGCAAAATGATGAAAGATGAATGACGTCAGTCTCTGAACATGTGATACAGCAGGTTGCCTGTGGTAAACCTCTTGTGTCTGGTACAATCAACTAAACATGTTGTTGCATTGATATTTAGGGTGCAAACTGGGTTCGGCCTGGCACAGTACACGCACTGATTCTGCGTGCTATCCTGTCTGTGTGTCAGTGCATAAACCAGCATTAAGTCAGCTGAATGTGCTGTGGATCTGGCTGAGCTGTGCGCAGAGGAAATCTCCTCCATCCACCGGTAATGTGTTAATATCAGGGCGGGCTTACGCTGCGACGCACGGTGTGGTCGATCGATAGTAAACTCGACTGTGTGCGCATCATCGTCTCTCCGCTCCACTCCCAGCATCTCTCTCCTCCATCCACACACACGCCACTCTCCTGTCCTGCAATCATCTCCAGCTTTTATAATGACCTTCAGGCTATCCAGCTGAATGCTTGTTTTTGTGGCTGCGCTTCTCAGTGCTGCTGCTGTGGAGGGAAACGGATACCTGTGCTGCATCGGCATCACTGCGGCGCGTTTGTGGGTGACCGCGCGTCCAACCATTTGGGTGTATTCTGCCCGCGACAGCAAGGCTGTAGGCTACCATGGCGAAAACAGTCTTATCATCCGCTGCAATGACAGGTAAGCTTTGTGTGAGGCTGCAATCTTTATCTGTTGTTGTGTTTGCGCCGCGATTTGAAGCAGAGTCAATGAATGACGCAACTGACATTATGTGCATGGAGCTGGTCTGTGCAGAGATGATCAGGCGCCACTGACGTGTTTATTCGCTGGTTGTTTTCACTTGATGCAGGTCTATAACATGCATTATCAAAAACATAGAAGGACACATTCATTTATTCTCCTGCAAAATAAACCCAAATCGCCAGGCTCATAACGTTTTTTGTCTTGTTTTTTAATCACGAGTTAAAGTGTGTTTGTGTCTTCTGTCATTGTCTGATGCACATTTCCTCATCAGGGGATAAGCTGTGATAAGAGTCCTGTCACTTCAAAGCACGATCAGGGCATGTGTGTAGACTTTCCTTTGTTTTGGTGATGACGCGGCTCAATCGGATAAAAGGGTTCAAATAGGTGGAGAGAAGAAGACTGGGCAGATTCACGGATTACAATTTCTGTGAGCTTCGAACCATTTTGTGATGACTATGTGGGCTGAAGGCTGGGTCATAGCTCAGACTGCATTTACCCTCCACACCCTGAGAGAAGGAGAATTTCCCTACAGGTCAATAATCACATTTGGTACAATTATATGAGTGACTCTGTACTGCTCCATGAAGGAGAAAAGTCTTGTCTAGTTCACTGCTCCATCGAGAATAATGCAAGGTGACTACTGGAGACATTTGGTATGTTGGAACTTCTAGACCTACTACTCATAAAAATTCAACGTGGAACAATCTTGTACATTATTTCGTTTCTGCAGCTTGTATCTTACAACAACAGGTCAAGGATAATGTCTGGACAGCTCTGTAAGATATAGAAATGACATGAGTGGCATTCCCCTCAAAACCATAAAAGATGTGGTAAATATACCGAAGAGTAGACCTCTCATGGTCAAATTGATAAAATGTTATTGTGGAAAATAAATAAATTTTACAAGTTTAGCATGATGACTGCGTTTAGTGAAGGCAGATGATCGTAAAAGTTTCGGTCGAGTGAGCAAAGTGAAATCCAGGCAGCAGCTCTCCTGTCTGACATCAGCCAAACCAAGATGGACTCAGTGCCGTCTGCCAGGTTTAAGCAGAAAACAATAAAAGCCCTGACTGAAAAGAGTGATTCACTTGATCAAGTGAAGCCACTGACTGTGCTGGCAGTTCAGCCTACAAATATTGACTGAGTTGAATTTGTGGAATTAAACTTTCTCTTCTTTTTTTGAGGCATGTTCAAAGATAAGCATCCACCCACTGTGTTGAAATTTAGATGTAGTCACTGTTCTCAACTCTCCATATTACACAATAGATTTAGCTAATAATGATTTATTTAATTTGGTTACCTCAGCTCCATGAAGACTTGTGTTTAACTCTACTTGTGTTTTATTAGTATAACAACTAAAAAAGGTGTCACATTTTGAGTATTTACTCCAATTTAGGCGCATGTTTGTATCTTAATCACATACAGTATAGTGTATGATGTCTCATCTGTACTTCTACACACTCATCTTGTGACCGTATTGGCTGTATATCAAACTTCTCCATTCACACCGTTTACAACCATTGTGACTTGTGATACCAAGGTAACGTGAGCTTACTGTTTAGATCAGCTCTCTTTGTGCTCTTTCATTTGTTCTGTGTGTTAGGTGAAAAAATGGCACCGCCATCCATCTCTCTACTTCCTGAAAAGAGATCTCCAACAAACGGTCACAGCTCTCCAGCCCGAACTGGAAAAACGCGTGAGTAATCTTCTCCGGCTTCTCGTTTGTAATTCACACTTTGCCTCCAAGTGGCTTCATCTGGATGAAAATGACTTACACAGTGATGTGGATTCATGCACAATTACTAGAGTCACATAGAACCCATTCTATGACACTGTAGGCCTTTAATGGGAATATAATTGGGAAATGTGTCCCTGGGCTGCTCTGTTGTCACTGAACGCAATGGGCTGGTTACAACAGCAGCAATAATCAAAAAAGGCATTCAGCATGTGTGGATTGACTATCTCATCAAGGACAGTTTCCTCCCCTCTCCTGCATATTGCTGCAGTTTGCCCTTGGCATGGGGCTACTTGGCATTTTGCAACACAATGCATCGAACACAGAGCAGCCCCACACAGAGCTGCAGGAATGCTTCCCTCTGCTGGTGACAAAGCAGCACTGCAGGTCAGCGCTGTGTAGCTGATGTCATTCTTCAAAGCTGTGTGTGTGTGTGTGTGTGTGTGTGTGTGTGTGTGTGTGTGTGTGTGTGTGTGTGTGTGTGTGTGTTTGTGTGTGTGTGTGTGTGTGTGTGTGCGTGTGTGTGTTTGTGTGCGTGTGTGTGTGTGTGTGTGTGTGTGTGTGTGTGTGTGTGTGTGTGTGTGTGTGTGTGTGTGTGCTCTCTCTCCTTCTGTCATGATGAATGACCCCAGCTCCATCCAACACAGAGAAGAAGCCGCAGATAAATGGACACGCGTCTCCTTCACACTTTGCAGCTAACGGCAGTAACAACCATGCAGGTAAACAAAGTAAGTCTCAATGTTTGCTTCTATCAAATGGCTTTTTTTCCCCCTCTCTGCTTTAATTTTGCTGCATTGCCAATGACTTCTGTGTGTGTGTTCTCTGACATCTCTATTCATCTTTCAGTTGTGGAGGGTTATATGAAGACAGACGACAGGATGCGATTAGCCAAAGAGAGACGTGAGGAGAGGGAGAGAAGCCTTGGTACGTGATCCTGTTTTTGTTTTTGGCACAAATACAAATAAAGAGGCCGATTTTGTGAACTCAGAGGCTCTCAAATGCCCTTGAGTTATTATTTTCCATTGCAGCTTTGCTGCAGGGGTTTTTTTTTTCTCTACCGTTTAATTGGTTGTAGAAGTGCTTGGCTAGCCAGTAGAAGATTCATCCCGAGTTCACTGGGTTTTTTGATGTGATGAGCTAAGTCACTTCAGAGAACGTGACGGTAACGTAGAATAATCCACAAAAGTAGGTCTCTCACTCACTGTTAATCATGCAGCTCCTGCAGTTGCTTCACGATGATGACAAGGATTTCTATCATCATGACCATCAAATTCATCATAACACATACAGGTTCACATTATAATGAGGGATTTTTAGGGTGCTGTGTGAGACAGATCTTACTAAATCTCAAAGAAAAGATACACAATTCTTTAAAAAGTCTTTTGAAGAGAGATTGGATTGCATTTATCAAATTATTTTTGCAAAATGGTAAAAAAACAAAAAAAAAAAAACAGAGACTGTTATTTCTTTTGTGGTATATATCCTGAACTCCACACAACCAGCTGAATAGCAGAAAGCCGCCAGCAACAACATTGTCCAATTAACTGGATTTTTTTTTCAATGGAACCTGTAGCAGAGTTGGTCTTGTCTCTTTCAGCGGCCAGGGAGCAGCTGATCAGGGAGAAGGAGCGCAGAGCTCGGCTGCAGTACGAACGCACGGTGGAGGAACGCTGGAGGCGGCTGGAGGAGCAGAGGCAGAAAGAGGAGCTCCGCAGAGCTGCAGTGGAGGAGAAGAGGAGGCAGCAGCTCGAGGAGGAGAGGGTCAGCTGATCTAACAAAAAATCTGAATCCAGATCTGTCTAATCTAAGAATGCGCTATTGCCTAATGCCTACTCTATCTGTCGAATTTGCGGTTGTTTTTTTGCAAAATACATAAAAACAGCCATGTGACTTGACAATGACAAAGAGACAAAACCAGCAGTGAGGGGACAGCGTTCAAATATGGATCGTCTCTGCTGTGTTGCCTTCAGGAGCGCCTGGAGGCCCTGATGAAACGCTCTCTGGAGCGAAGCCTCCAGCTGGAGCAGAGGACCAAACGCTGGAGCCGAGGCTGCCCCACAGGAGCAGGTCAGAACTGAGCTTAAAGTTGTAAATAGAGATTGTTTTGGACAAAAGAGGCACGGATGGCAAAATGAAATGGGAATGATCTGAACCTGAGAAGCAGCAGGATGTGGAGGGCTGTGAAGGATTGCATTTTGCTGTATTTCTGTGAGACACCATGACAGAGTATGTGTGTGTATGTATGCCAGGTTTTTGTGTGTGTGCGCGTGTGTGTGCGTGTGTTGAAGAGAGCCTTCTTTTGGCCTGTTCATTGCCGACAGCCTGGCTGCTGAAGTACGCATGAGCAGAAATGTGTTCCTGGTTTCCCACAGAGGCAGGATGGAGTTACACATCTGCATTGGTGTCTATGTAGCACGGAACTACACCTTTAAAACTTCTGTGGTTGACTGCAATGACGTGAATGTGAAATGTGGAAATAAATCAGAAATAATCAGTATGCATGACTCAGCTGGAATCAAACTCTAAACACAACCACACCCAAAAAAGGACAGATTACATGACATCATGACATCCCTGCTGTTGTGTCAGCTCTCGTCCGTGTCTCTTCGGGTGGATGAGGAATTGCTCAGATAAACTGTTCATATTGCTCTGACTGCTCACCTCTGCTCTGCTCTGCTCCGCCCGCTGCCTATAGGTGACAGTGAGAATGCCCCACTCCCTTTCTCTGCTGCCTCCGCCTTTTCCCATGGCATTGCCTCCCCCCTTCCTGCTGTCAGCGAATCCGGTAAAGTTAAGACCCCCTTGCCTGCCCAAATGTATCCCCCCTCCTGTTCATCCAACGGTTCCCATGTCTGTGTTTGTTTGCCTTTGGGCAGGCTGAAACTTCAACTTAAACCAAAGGCAAAAGTCTTCTTCCTGTAATGCATGCGTGTTAAGCTGCTCTGTTGATGAACTTTTAATGGTGCCCTTACTGCGCAGATGAGATATAATGTAGTTCTCTGTGCACTCTAGGCTTTGGTATGTTTGCCGTGTTTGTGCTCCGCTGCAGATGCTTTTATCTTTGAGTTATCATTGCAAAAGACAGCGTGGAGACAAGGTTCAGGGCTGCAAATTAACAGGCAGATGTTCTCAGCAGAGGAGCCTAAACTGACATATAGCCACACGTTTATCCAAAACTGCTGGTTTTATTCTGATCTAACCTGATTTTCAGGCAGAATTAAGCGGAAACATTTCCATCTTCCTGGTGTCCTGGAGGAACTTTCATTCTTTTCTCCACCATGCAGGAAAAAAGAGGACAACAAGAAAATGCTCTAGTTTGCACCGTTTCATAAACCAAATCTTGGTTTTCCTCCAGTGACTCATCACATTTAGCCCGGGATCCCTTTGTCATGTGTCTTTTAGTAAACGCAAACACTCAACACATATAATTCTCTTTCAAATTTCCCTAGAGGTCAACTGCTGGATTAGTTTCCCAGATCAGAAACCTCTCAGTAATTACAAACAGGCTAAAGGACAGTGGATCAGATTGACTTGAAAATCTCAACAGATCTCAAACACTTGATGTATTATTTTCACAGTTATGTGCGTCATTTCTGTTCCGATAACCTGGGATGAGGGTGTAAGAATGAAAGCAGCTAAGTGGCGCTGACTCTGGGTCCCTGGAGGGGACGGTTTTGGAGATTAATCGTACATGACCTAGAATAGAAATGTGTGCACTAAAATAGACACAGTTACAGGCATCCCACTGGGAGGGCTGCACTCTTTAGAGATTACTCTCTGTACAGATGGTGACAGATGGACGAGAAGTTACTAGAAATGGCAAGAAGACTGCTTCTAGTGTTGTGTGGTTGATCCATGTTTAGGGCCTTTGCTTTTGTGATTGTGAGTTTGCATAAGGTCCGTATGTGTTTTCATTTGCTGTCATTGTTTTGGGTGTGGCAAGGACAGAAATGTTGGGATTCGGGATTATTGTTCGCAGCCAGCATGCTGGCATGTGTGTGCTTGCATCACACTGCATTGTAGCATACAGACTCAGGAATCATCCCTAAAAATGAGAAAGAGTTTCGCTAACACACCCCATTATGTCTGACTGCTGGCTGAGCCAGTCATACTGGTGGTTGAAAGACAAAGATGCGTTCAATATCCCTCTGCCAGGCCTAATCTAATAGTAGGAAATCAATGGGCTGTTTTTGGCAGAATCAGAGCAAGAAAGTGTCCCTCTGTGTTCGTCTGTTTGAGGAAAAGACAAGCGGACAGAGGAGCTGACTGAGAGCTGATTTGGATAAGTTCATCATGCACTTTTACCTTTTACTGCCAAAAGAAAATACAAAATTGTTAATGATGAAAATAACGTGTGATAATGATTTTCGACATTAGAGCTGCAAATCAGAAAGCTGATTAAACATGCATGCCGAAATCTACTAATACATTTACACATGACATTTAAGATCATGGTTCAAAAAGGTTCTTATATTCGTTTTGTTTTGCATTATCATCCAACTGACTTTGGCTGCAAAGTCGATGCAAGTGAGTCTGTAAGCTGCGGTTAGGTGAAGCACACGCTGTCCAGTCCACCCCCACCCCACCTTTGGCCACTGTGTTACTGTCCCTCAGTCACTTCCTATGTGTCATCATCTGACTTGATAAGCATCGTGTTTGTCATCATGCAGCACCCTGCAGCCCTCACAGGTCACCTTTCTGCACCTCGCTAAACCCTGGAGATCACAACAGAGCTGGACTTCAGGGAGGCTCTCAGTCCACTCCCAATACCCCCAAGGTCTTGTACTCACATGCTGTACCTTGACATACTGACATACCATCTGTAACAATCAAACATTAATGGATATAGGCTGCAAGATCTTATGTCTTAAGTCACTCTGACTTCCAGAAAGAGCGTCTGCGCAGAGACAGAAGAACTGCATCCCCAGGTTGTGCGTCCCCTTTGAGAAGATCCGAATCTCCTGCTAGTGTCACCAAGTACTTGGCTTCCCCTACTACCTCCAAGTAAGATTATTTGTCGAATTTAAAAGTCAGCAGGGACAGTTACCTTGTTTGCACGGCACTGCTTTTAAATTTCTCTCCTGTCATGAAACATCACTGTCTGTGTGCAGGCTGGCATCTAAGATGCGCAGTCAGTCTCCATGCAATGCACATCAGTACCACTACTCTCCAACAAGACATCGCCCAAACCTGTCAGCTGATGATAGGAAACCAGAAGACAAGAAGGTGGAAAAACTTGAACAATCCAAAGATGAGGCCGCAGTGAAAAAGAATGCAGACAACAACATCACCAATCCATCGTCACAAGCTGAGAAGACTGCGGTCAGTGTTGAGATCACTAAATCCAGATCAACTAAAGGAGAAACTTTTGATAAGCGTCTCAAAGGCGACACACCTGAAAAACATCAGTCCCCGGACAGAAAGGACCACATGTCTCCTAAAGCGGAGTCCTCAGAGAAGAAGATGCAGAGCAACGCTCAGGATGGAGACAAGAAAAAAGGTGGGCTTTATACAAATGACAGAAAAATATTTGTAACCTCACACTGAATTAAGCTTTAGTGCGCTTGGATGGTCTTACAGCAGTTTTGGTGTGTGTTTGACAGAATCAGCACCCTGCGCATCCGCAGCGAAGATGGCAGCCGGCACAACAAATGCAGAGGAGGCTACCAGGTTACTGGCAGAGCGAAGGCGTCAGGCTCGAGCTCAGAAGGAAATGGAAGACAAAAAACGGGAACAAGAGGAAGAAGAAAGGTGAGTTTATTGAATGAATCATGAAATAAAGACAGTGTTAAATAGTCTGTGGGGTTTGAGTCTTTACGTGGCTTTGATATGTGCATGCACCTGCTGATCAGACTAAGGCAAGAGCAGCTGAGGAAGCAACTCGCACAGGAGCAGCGACAGCAAGAGGCAAAGGCTCAACCAGTGAAGGAGAAGGCGAAAAATGAGGAAGATCCTCAGAGGCTGAAGCAAGAAGACGACAGACGGAAGAAGGAAGAGCAGGAGAAGGAGCTACAGACCCAGATGGACAAAGAGGTAAGAGATCATTGAAAGGTGGTATGAGGCAGTGGTTTTTGCCTTAATGCTTCATGCATTGTATTCAGGTGTAAGGTGACTCTCTGGCATATTATGTAAAATACGGTCCTCTTGACCTTAACAGAGAGAAAAAGCCAAAGTCCAGGCTCAAGAGGATGCAGAGCGTCAGCGGCAAGACAGAGAACAGCAGGCGCAACAAGAAGAGGAGGAGAGGCAGCTAAGGAAAAAGGTTATTTTAAAAAGAAAAACAGTCAGTGCACCCATTGCATGAAGGTTGCATGCTGTACTCTGAACAGTGTTCACACAGCGATTAAACATTGGTATATTTTTTTTTGCAGAGAATCGAAGAGATCATGAAGAGAACTAGGAAGGGTGAAGCTGACTTGAAGGTACTGTAAGAGAGTCTGTTCTCGTACAGTAGTCCTGCTGCCTTTAAGCACCTGCTGATTGTGTGATCGAGATTTTTTTTCTTCCAACTTTAATTTCTTGAAAACTCTGACTTTCTGTTGTTATTATCTTTATTAAATTCTGTTGTTGGTGACACTTTGGTTTTGTGTCCTGATTACCCCCCAAAACGTTGACTCTCTGTTCTGCGTTGAATCAGAAGGAGGAGCAGGTGGAGACGAAGGCCGTCTCACCGCCAGGTTAGTGTGTCCCTCGGCTGCCCCGCAGATCCTTCAGTTTGCTTGCTGTCCCTGCTTACTCCACCCCTCTCAGTATGCCTTGCAGCTGTAAAAATGCAAACAGGGCATGCGTGGTTTATGATGGGATTCATTTATTAGCTTTTTTTTTTGAGCATGCGCAGCAGCAATCCACATTTTTATCAGTTGGCTTGCGTGAGATCTCAGACCAACAATATTTTTCCAGCATTCTTCTTGTCTTGTAATAATCCTGCTGCTTTTTAGAAGAATGGACTGCTAGGATCCTTGTTTTCACCAGCTGAAGTCAACCAAGCAAACCTGTTTGTTGTTATGTTGCTTGTGCTTTGGGCCATACGTTCAAAACCATTTGGTGGGGTTAGACAGTCCTTTCTGGAATATGGAGCAGCAGCAGCCAAGGACTTTCCTCTTGATGCTGAGAGGGCACCTTTTACTGTAGAGCTGTGCCAGGGGAGCTGAATGTAAAATTAGCTGCTCTTGAAAATGCCCTTGAAAGTTTTGTTCAGGGAACGCTCTGTGCAGTGTGAGCTAAGACTTTGTCTGGACTGTCCAGTCTTAATTCCAGTGTAACTAAGTACATTTACTCAAGTAGTGTACTTAAATACAATTTTACTTGCAGTTTACTTGAGTAATTTCATTTTATGCTACTTAATTCTTCCCCTACACTATATATTGGAGCAAATATTGTACTTTTTACTCCACTACATTTGTCTGACAACTTACATTATTAATGCTTATATAAACCAACCAATGAATTAAGATTGATTTCTATAGCTTAAGCTACCCAGCAGTATATAAGTAACTAAAATCAGCTCAACCTTTACCACCAGCAGCATTTAAGTGCTGACACATCAATGCATCACTAATTATAATCCAGTTATGTATGATTTTAAAATGGGCCATTCTGGATAATGAGTACTTTTACTTTTGATACTTTAAGTATATGTTGATGCTAATACTTTACAATCTTGCATAATTAAGATTGCAGGACTTTTACTTGCAATAGCGTATTTTTACATATAGTATTACTATCTAAGTAAATGATGTGAATACTTCTTCCACTGCCGGTTAATTCTCAAACAATTTGGGTTTTACAATTGAGCCAATGTCAACATTTTGAATCAACTTGTCCACCAATACTGTTAATATGTGACCAATGTTACTGCCAGCAGGAATGGACTCAAGTCAGCTCAGCGGATGTTAACTGGACCGTCCAGATAAAGTGAAGCCCTGTGGTGTTTTGTTTGTTTCTTTGTATCCTCCACAGGTGAAGAAAAGACTGTTGAAACTAATGCACAGGTGAACGAGCAAGCAGTGAAAAAGGTTGAGTTTCAGGTTAAAGAGCAGGTCACGGTCCAGGTCAACACGAAGGAAAGTGCCTTGGTGAAGAAAGAAGCAGCAGCAGCTGCAGCACAGATGGACAATCAGAAGAGTCTGCCAGTTAAAAACAACACTCATCAAGTGACACCAACACACAGTGTTCCCGACAAGAGACCGGACACCAAGCAGACCAGTGAGGAGCGTGGCAGCCCACCAAACAGAGAGGGCAAAGCCGCTGTCCTCAAGCAACAAGGAAAAGAGGCAGAAATGAATGTAAACAAGCAGCATAGGGCAAACGTTAAAGCCACAGACCAAATAAATAAAGAGCTGACGAAGGCGGCACCGGCAGGAGACGCCAAAGTCAACCAAAGGGAGGCTGGTATGATGAACGGTGCAGTGAGGGGTGAAGGAAGTGCCTTGAAGAGCAGCCATATAACTGCAGAGGTAAACAAACAACAAACCCTGCATGTGTCAACAGCTGAGGGGAAAGCCAAAGGAGGGTCCCAGGTGGAGGTAATTAGACCCCCTGTGACACCCCTGCCGGTGGAACATCTATCCCCGCCAGTCATCAAGCTGGAGCCGCTAGATGTGAAGGGTACAGGGGCGTGTGACGAGGTGCAGTCCATGGAGGTCAGGTGAGTCATCAGGTAATGCTGTCATTATTAGAGCAGTGCCACAATACGTGCTTGGTCCTCAAGGACACCAATGACTCCGGACACCAATATTATAAGTAACAGCTTTTTTTATGATTATATTCCAGCCCGGCTTCCAAGGAGGAGCTGATTTCAATCCCTGAGTTCTCACCTGTCAACGACATCCAGCACGGCAGTGTGAGTAACACCCGAGCTCTCGAAGATCTGATGGACCTGACGGGCAGCGTCGCCTACCCCAAACTGTCCTCTGAGGGCAACATGGGCGACTGCAACAAGAACCTCATCGAGGGTGTCGTTAGTCCCATGTCAGACTCAAAGCTCGTTGGGATGTCGACCCCGTCCTCAAATAAGCTTAGCATTAAATAGTCCATTAATCCCTCTTTTCCTTCCTCTCTCGCTTGCCTTCCCTCTCTCTCTCTCTTCTCTCTCTCTGTCTCACACGCACACAAACACGCACAGGGTGTCACATTGTGAGTGTGTGCCCCCGTGTCACTACACTTATGGGAATAGAGCCATAGATATTGATTTAAAAAATGGAAACCATGACTCGCAATATAAACTCAACATCTTCTATATTCTAATCACATCATAATTGACCATTGAAATGATGTATCAAAGATTTTGTTTGATCTGTTTGTTATTAGATAAGTGTGTGTGTGTGTGTGTGTGTGTGTGTGTGTGTGTGTGAGAGAGAGAGAGAGAGAGAGAGAGAGAGAGAGAGAGAGAGAGAGAGAGAGAGAGAGTGAGAGAGCAAATGTGAAAGAGGATCAGGGAGAGAAAGTGTGTCTGAATGTGTGAAATGATGACAAAAAAAAGACAAATATCAGGGTTTTGAATATTATAGAAATTTAAAATAACTTTATTGCTAACATACGGTAAGAATCTAATTTACCCTGCACAGATTCCCCACTGGGTTCCACCTCAGTCCACCTACTGGACTAATAAAGCCTGCTCAGAGCGATGATGACTATGTTTGTACCTCTGCCTTTCCCCTCTTGAGCCTTCAGATCTAATTCAGAGTGTCGCTGGGAAAGGCATGACTATCTCATTTTCACGACAGCCTGATTTGTAGTACTTCTTTCTAGGTAATGTTATTCACGCATGTATCGATGATTGATTTGGCTGGAAATGTAATGGATTCATCTGGCAAACTAAAACCCAGCAGGACCACTGCAGTCCTACATTCTTCCCAACCCAGTGAGGTCTGATCATGGGATCGCTCACATTTCTGATTGAGGTGATTCCCTTTATTCCTTTCTTTAATCTCTAACTGGGGCTTTCTAACTGCACATGAGTGAGGAGGATGATTCCAAAGCTGTCAACTTGAATGTTATTGCACACTTAAAAACATCATAGCATCAGCACAAACGATGGTACTGCACCACATGTTTGATGCAGGCTCGAGTGAATCGCTAACTTGGACTTTATTGCAAATATACAGTAACTGCATTCATAAAAGCTTATTTCACTGGCAAGGTGCCCATTTGAGAGGAAAATACTGAGAGCTGAGCGACTTCATGTCATGCTATGTGAAGGGTTTCCAAGGCACAATGCAAATGGATGCGTTCGTCTATTACACAGCCAGTAATGTACATATTCCAATCAATAGATTTTTGGCTATTGATGCATAAGACTGAAGTGCACTGGGTCAGGAATGCTGGTAACTTGGATGAGTGCCCTGTAGCTATAAAGATGCTGTTTGCTGTTACAGTTTTTCTTCATCCGTCATGCTGTACTCTGTGGTTGTGTGTAGGAATTATCCAGTGGGATAACTTTAACTTCTTGACTAATTCATAAAATGACTAATAATTGCAATTTTTCATTTTCTGTGTCATGTCGAAATGGATTTTTTCCCTAGGGTTGCCTCATGAGGGAACAATTGGTAATTGGCTGTGTGTGTTTACCTTCTCATTGGGATTGTTGTGTGGGACCTGTAATACTTGAACCACAGTTTGAAATGCACCATCTCCACCATGCCACAAACAGATACTCCAACAGCTTGTACATGTTGACATTTGTGTTCCTCAGACAATAGATAGCCTGAAAGAGGTGTTTTAAATTGTCTTAAGTGAAGTAGCCACATGTTGCACACAGTGTTCGGAAGTTAGGATTTACTGTATATTTTGCAACGCTGCTGTTCCACATTGACTAAAATGCTGCTTTTTTTGCAAAGGGGACTGATTTGAAGTAAAATCAAGTAATAAAAAATTATGCATACAGCCACTTCAAAAGGTATTCAAGGCTGCTCATAGCCACTGTCCAAAACAGTCTACCAGCTTAACTCTTTAAGTTATGTAATTACTGTAGACATTGTGCATGGTTAGCATGGTCATAACAATGAATAAAATGCAAAACTGGAAATTATGTGCTTTTGTTGGTGTGTTAATATGTGCTTGTGTTATTAAGCAGTTCCCTTGTAGGAAAGTTGATTAAATTAGGAACTCAAACATGAAATGAGATGAGTGAGACGACCTCACGGATAGAGAGTGAGATGTAGAAAGAAAGAAAGAAAGAAAGAAAGAAAGAAAGAAAGAAAGAAAGAAAGAAAGAAAGAAAGAAAGAAAGAAAGAAAGAAAGAAAGAAAGAAAACATACAAGCAGATAGATCATTGTTTGGTTGTTTGCTGACTAAAACATTCAATCATTCTCCTTTTTTTTAAAGTTACAAGTAGCTAAAGCCAACACAGTTTGATATAACGGCCCTGCAGTGAATCCTCTAACACCTTAACGGGTGTTGTTTCAACATTTATTTAGAGGCTGGGTTTTTTTTTTTCAGCAAAAAAAAGGAAATAAAGAATTGACATCAGTACTAAATGATAGGCAGACAATTTTGCATAGGGGAATCTATAACTCTAGAGTTACAGGAATAAGTCAGAAAATGTTGTTTTTCCTGTTGAAGTACCGACTCACACTCCAGTCCAGTAGGTGGCGGTAAGGTGCCTATAAGCTGGTTTGTCAACCACTATTAAAACTTGACGAAGAAGAAGAAGACTAAGAAAAGGAGAAGAAGAAGAGCAGTTGCGCAATTGTAGGAACGAAGCTTTCATCTAATCGACGTCTGGTCTTTGGTAAGTCGTTACTTGGATTGTTCAGTTATCGAATTAGACTTATTCGAAGTTATGTAAGTTATGTCTTTTGTTGATTTGTTTGTTTTGTCCAGTGAATGTCGTTTTCTGAGGGCTGCGTCGCAAACTAGCAAAATACCCAGGCTAGCTAACAGGCCTAGCAGGAAGATAAGGTTATTAGCGTTGTCTCGACTGTATTTTCACGTTTGTTTTGCCAAAACTAAATCGAAACATTGTGGTACTGTACTAACGCCACCGTGATACCCACCACCCCAGTGTAGGATTTGGTTTCCACACGGAAAGATCATAATGACTGAGCCGTGTTATTTTCTCCATCAAGTGCCCGTCATTAATACCAAAAATGGAAGCACGATCTGCACAGACCCTTCGCAGGGATTTAAGGATCAGGACTAACACTGAACCGATGGCGATTGCAGAAACATCCAACCTAAACAAGCAGGTTTAGGTAGAAGCTCACTTATAATTAATAATTATATTGGTTATAATTTGGATTTTGTCAGACGTTAAATGGATTATGGGATTCACAAGAACAAGCGCCTTTGTGCCAAGGCCGTACATTTTGTTCTAATCTCAGGTCTCATAACGACGGCGAGTGTTAAATTAGACCAAACCGAATAAAAGTTTAGTGCTTGGGACATTACTCTGTCGCCACGTGCGCCAGGAAAAGTTGCCAAAGCCGACAAAGCTGCGCGAACACGCGGAGATTTCCAGTTTTCCAACACTCGAGTTACTCCTAAGAATTGCACAATGTTGAGGACAGGACTCAATACCTTTGATCTCAGGTGCTGCAGTGGACACACAGATGTTGTTGTGTAATATGTTACATTTAAATGATTATGCATTGTCTCAAAAGATTAGATAGAAAATGTTTTTGTTGACACAAAACGTGGATTTACCTTTTGGTGTAGTTTAGTACGAGTGCCACTGTAGGCTCATGTTTTTAAACTTCATGTGATATTTCAAATGATTCACAATGTGATGTGATTGGACGGTGATATTCATTAAATTGGCTTGTTTTGTTTATACGCTGTTATATTACATAGTATCACCAGGAAATGTTTCATTCTTGAGATTTTCTTTCTAATGTACCATTGCCGTACTCTTCTCATGTCCTGCTAATGTGACTGGTTAATCAAAATAACAAAACCAAAAAAAGTTAACTTCTGTAAATGACATTATTTTATTCAAAATCAACTCTTATTAAAGCAGCAGATGGCTTTTTGCCCTCCTGATTGATGCGCTGTTGGAGAGCTGAGTTGTTGCACGTTTGCAGTGTTGTTGCTTGTGGCTTAAACCGAGTTTGGGATCTGTCCGAGCTGGTTGGCCAGCTGTTTTTTCTTGTAGTTTTTACTGTCCACGTTCACAGGAGAAAGTCAGCGCTGGCTGTCAGAGCAGCTCTGTTTGAATCCCTGTGATTTTATAGTTTTAGTATCAAATAAAATTTATCTCGCGGCAGTGTAGTATTATTATTTGTGTGTCCTGATTGAAGTACTTGCCCTTCTATATGATGGTGAGCTCTGTGTTGGGACAAACTATTTTACTTTCATTACCAGACCTCTGTGATTAAATCCCTGTCACCTTGTGAGGAGAGCCAAGACACTTTTGATTAAATCTTTTGTTATGTTGTTAGGAGGGCCCAGACCCACCCTGTGAGGAGTCATGGTTTTACCAACTTGCTCCCCAGCTGCTTTCTTTTGGTCTTTAATCATGACAGTAGCCGTCTAAGTAACGCTCAAGTGTAATCTGTTTTATTCAGGAAGGCCAGTAATCAATTTATCTTTTGCTTTGAAGAAATTGTGTATTGAAGGTTGTGTATTTGTCCTCCTCGCAATCAGTCCTGGTTGGAGCCATTGTAAATCATCTTGGTAGCTTGTTATTGTAGTCCCTGTTGTCAATCTAGTCTCCATTGGTCTCAGAGGTGGTATTCCATCCCACACTGCTCCTCACCAGCGTTCCCCGCTGGGTCCCCCTGCCCTGGACCTGAAAACCTCCCCCCAGTGGTCCAAGACTCCTGTCCTCACAGTGTAAATGCCAACACTCCCCCAATGCTCCCAGCTCCCAAGCCAAGCCAGCTGACTAGCTAACAGCTGCTACAGTCAGCTGCTGTGTTCAATATATACTACTTAGTTGAATTGTGTGGTTATTTTATCGTGACAAGTTTTTGAACAGTATTTTAACATCACAAGTTTAAAATCCGAATTTTTTAAATTGTAATTTAAATAATGGTTATGCACTTCAGACCATCTGTTATAAGTCGTGTGTTCATGTAAATGTTGACCATTTCCAAAGTACACCATAATTTTTAAGATTTTTGACTGCATTTTAGTTCTGTTAGTATTATTAATGTTTAAGTCACCTTTTAGCTAACTCGCCAGCCAGCTTGTTGAAAATGTGAGTGAGCTAAAGAAGACAAGATGTTGAGTTACTTAAAAGTTAACAGCTCACAACTCTTGGACAACTGACTCGGCTTCAGGCAATAAGTTGCTTTTTTCAGATCAGGGCAGGTCAGAGATCGTGGTTAGTTGATCAAATGTCAAAAATCAATATGGTTTCATTTTTTTTATCCATAGATAATCCACACACTTCTAAAGATGGTTCGACCACATTTTGGACCACCACGCTTGAAGCCCAGGTAATGTCTTTTGTTATGTCAAGTTGCACCCAGGTACTTTGATGTTCTGTTCATGGTTGTTGAATCTTTTGTTATGGACACTAATAGTGATTTAAGCTAGATGTTGGCCCTTATTTTTCAAATCTGGTGTTTTTAACATGACATTGTGTTGTAATCCACCAATTTCAGTTTCTTATGTTTTGTCCCCTATCAGACCTTACGGGGATGGTCATGGCATTGGTTCAAATGAAGGGAATTACAACCCGAACTCCAAAAATCGAAGAGATGTCCAGGGCTACCCAGGAAAGGCCCCTTTTAACTGGAGAGAATCCAGAGGTAGAGGACGGCCCCCAGTTGTCAGAAGAGTCCCCCTGATGGGAGAGCAAAGGGATCCACGTTTCAATCACTGGAGGTCCCAGGGCCAGGATTCCTTTCAGTCGCACCCTCCCAAAATGGAACCACATCATAGCCAGAGGAGGCCCTCTCCATCTAGGCTAAACCGCTCCTCGCCACATGCCGAGCATCCGTCATCCTCTCGCAGTCCTGCACAAGGATCCCCAAGTCAGAGGGGCCTGCCTTTCCATGGCCACCCCTCAGGACACAGGTCATCTTCCCCAAGACATTTTCGCAGCCACCCAGCTGACAGGAGGCCAGGCTCTACACCAGCCTGGCGGGGGTCTTTCAGGGGCCATAAAAGGCAGCCAGGTTTTCTGCAGCAAGAGCATCGAGACCCTCGTGGAGATTACAATCCCAGAGAAAGGCCCAAAGACCACACAGGTCATGGCACGAAGCGCTGGAATGAGTCTGGAGCCTTCTCTCATCCACACAATGGAGAACACGGGCCCTCTGGACCACAGAGGAGCCCCAGAGAGATGCATAGGAGAGGCTCAGTGCCAGAGAGGTACAGGAGTGAAGCAACAATTCCAGCTGGGTAGAATTATTAAGGAGGAGGCCTGAAGCTGGCCCAGTCCTTCCAGTCACAGGGGTCGTAATGATTACCTCTTCTCTGCCCCAGCTCATAGTTATTAAAGGGGATTAATGGGGTCTGACGTAAATGTGGTTTCACCTGCCAGTGAGAGGAGTGTAACATCTGTAATTGTTTTACTTCTCCTACCTGTTTCATTCTGTCATGGCGTTATGAAGGGGCTGCATTAAGATAAAATTTAAAAGTTCCGCCTCCCACTTAACATGGCAATGGATCTGTCATTGTAATGATTTCTCTATTGTTTGATGGATATACAGGTGGTCATCTGAGCAAGACTCCAGGCGGCAGCGTGGCCCGGTGGAGAGGCAGGGCAGCAGATCGCACAGCAGAGAGAGGGCACAAGATGTCCCTCACCTGCCCCCTTTCAGATCCTCCTCATGGAAAGGAGGTCCATCACCGTCATCCTCGTACCACAGGAGCCCTCAGGAGAGGCAAATGGCAGGACCACGCAAGAGGAGGATGTCACACATCAGCATGCCCTCCTCAGACCCTGCACTGGAGTATGGCAATCCAAAACAGCCCAGGAGAGAGAGACCCCCGCTGCTCAGCCTTACCAGGCCATTTGGTGGTAAAGCTTTATCTCTTAGGGATAAAAGTTACCTGGTCAAGAACAGACAAATCCAAGCAGAGTCCCTCATGAAGCTCAAAATACCTCCATCTGTGAGACCCAGGCCTCGCCTGGGCGACCCTGCCTCCCAGGGAAATATGAGCTCTGTTCTTGCTCTCAGGAAGAAACGTTTCCAGTCAAATGCAGTTCCCCTGAAAAAGCTGGAGTCAAGGAGCGCTAAACCCCAACAGTCACCCTCAAGGGCTGAAAGCAGTGGCAGCAAGACATCAAGAGACTCTGATACAGGCAAAGAACAGGTGGAGTCTCGCCGGTCCTTAAACACACACAGGTATGGTATTTTCCTTCTAGCACTGTTCGCAGGGGCTTGATGATGATGATTAGGAGGTCAAGAAAGAATGTCTCTATGTGAAAAGTGCCAGCTGTGGAAAATGGAGATGTGCTGAGCTAAATGTGCAACTCTCATTCAGTTCATGAAAAGCTGCAAAGGTGTTCAGATACCTGCCTGTCTGCGTGCTGCCAGTGTTTGAAAATATCTTCCTGTCGAGCGGGCTGAAGAGAAAGTTACGCACCCTGTCGATAACACCAACCTGTTTTTAAAAACCTGGCAAATGTGTTTAATGCACTTGATGAGGAGTGTGGAAAAAGTATTAGATCTGTGCTGTTGATGGATTCTTCAGTTTGTCAGCATTGTATGCTTGAAAGAAGTGCTCCACAGCATGTTGTAAAGACCCCTTCGTCCTGCATAGCACCACTGCTATTTGAAGTTACAATATGTAGAGTGAGGAAGATGAGGACTGAAGAGGACTGCACTTAACACAATCTAAAGTGAAACCGCCATGCCGCCTCTTATTATTGACAACAAGTCAGCCATGCATGGATCTTGGGGAAGAGATGAATCAAATGAATGTCCAACGTGGAACAGTGATGGTTCATGGCACTAACTGAAACATGAGGCAGCAACGTTACATGCCAGTTGGGCTGTGACTTTGTTTACTTTGACTATAATGACAATGTCAGGATGGATGACGGTAGTTATTGCTGATGAGACAAGTTGTAAAACAATGAAGAGGAGTTTCTGTTGCTGAAGACGTCAAGACGTCAAAGTTCGCCTGCTTTCATTTTCACTCCTCGGTTATTATTGATCTTTCTGACCCCAGTGTTTACACACATCAAATTACCAATAATGAAATGTCTTTTTTCTAAAGTTCCAAAGTGGTTTGGCCTAAGACTTAAAACAACACTAAAAAAATGTTAAAATCCAAGGCAAAGAATTCAGCTAACAGTTGATCTAAACAGCATATTCGGGAATTTTCACGCTTCCATCAGATGCAGACCTTTATGGACGCATGCACCACTGACCTGGATTAATGCCTAATTTGTGTAATACACAGAAGTGGAAATAATAATCTTACACGGACAAATTTATGTCAGAAGGAGTGTCCCATCGAGTACTCTGTACCGCCTGAGGTGTGAACCCTTGGAGACGATGTTGAATCATTCTCGTTCGGCAGAACGAAGAGGAGCTACGTTCACAGTGCATCTCAGCACTGGAGTTTTCTTCTCTGCACTCACGAGAACTGAGTGCTGCGTTCAAGCTGTGTTAAGACGTTCATCAAGCATCGGCCATGTCAAGGCTGGAGAACTCGCAACTGTTTTGATGAAATACACCGTGGATGTTAACATGAGCCTCACCGGGAGTCGAAGCCTGTGATCATAGATATTGCCACCTCTGCTTTAATGATCAGTGATGCCTGCAGCCAGACGGGCCATTGAAAATGGCTGGAAAAAGATCATGTGTGAAGTGTTTGAGAACACAGATGGCTGTACATCAAAGAACAAGACACAAAAGGTGAAACAAGACGGACCTCATAATGGTTCCAACTTGATGCTCTGTGGGGGACGGACGCAAGATCAGTTTGGTCTTTGCAGTCTCACCATGCCACCGTGTTATATTATTAGTGTCTGCGCGTTTGGCCTGGACACTGGGCACCCACCGCAGATGCTGACCTGTGGGTGTTTCCCATGTCTACTCTGACATGTGACCTAAGTGTGAATGTGCATCATCATAAGCCTGAGGGAAATCCAAACATTCAGCAGCCACTTCACAAAGGCTAATGCAGCCAGAGTCCATGGCACTGAAAGTCTCTTGCCCAAACCTGCACATGTCAATATGTGAAGACATTACCAAGTGTGACAGACAAGAGATGTCCTCAACCAATTTTCAGCACTCTGAAACTTAAAAGTACGACATGAAGAGGAAAAGGGAGCACTGTGCTAGCTCCTTGACTGTGTTTTTACTGCAGAACCAATCAGACGATCGTCTATTAAATCTGTGCCTTCTAAAGGAATAGAAGTCTCAACTTGAGGGCACAGCAAAGCCTTTATGTACATTGCCTTGAAATCTGGACTTGTTCACGGGCAGACGAACACTGGATCATCTCTTAAAACCATTGCACAGCTCTGGAGAAGAAGCTGTTAAGCTGACATAATCACCAGCCTTGACGTATTCAGGCATTCACTTCAGAGCGAGGGGTGTCTCCACGGCTCGGATCTCCATCTGCCCTCTGATGTGCGTCTTGTCAAACCCCTTGGTTGGTGAAAATGAAGGAACAACCAGGAGTGACGTGAGGACAAAACCTCCTGAAGTTCAGTGCGACTGTGAAAACGAAGCATTGTGTTCCTGTGCTTCTGAAAGAGGGACGATAGAAGATTTGGTCATGTGATCTAGACCCCATATCTTGCCGTTCTCTCCAAGATTCGGCCGCTCTAGCAAACACTGAGTAAATGAAGAGAGCTCAGATTGATTCAGGGTACAAAAATAGGAGTAACGAAGCATGGACATTCCATGGTTTTTGTAAGTACCCATCTGATGAGTAGCTTTATGATCATTTGTCTGCCTGCCAAACAGTGCTGTTCATTACTGGTTTAAATTGCATTACTTCTAACAGTTGACCGGGTGTTTTAACCTTTCCCTTTAAACACTGATCATTTGAATGACATGTTAATGTATCCAGGCCTCATTTAAGATGCACTGACATAAGCCTCACTTACGTAGGCCTGCTGATTAACAGCGGCTCCACCGATCTCTCTCTGCAGATCTTCACCCATAGAGAAACGCGACCTGGTTGTTTTGTCCCACTGGCCACCTGGGCCGAGCTCGTCCTCGAAGGATGGCTCGCCTCCAAAAGCTCGCAACCCAAGACTGAGGAGTGGTAAGTTGATCCTTTCTGCCATCCACTATACTGTAAAGTTTTTATGTCTCTTATCACTTTGCTTTCCTTCATTATTGTGTAGGTTTAAAGGTTTAAATTTGCACACTTTTAAGGCTTCAGTTAAAAGGTTCATTATCCGTTTTTTTTTTTTCTTTGTAGAACGCTGTTCAGATGCAGAAGACACCGTGAACAGTCTGCTCTCGAAGACGAATGATTCCAGATCATCGCCGGATGACCGAAAACACAACTTTTTGGACAGGAGAATGTTTAGGTATGTGCCATCGAATGAGTTTTCCCTCAGTGTTTGAACCAAGGTGCTAATTCATTAGAAAGTTCAGTGTTTTCCAAGCTTCACGAAGAGTGTGTCATGTTTCTGTTGTTTGTTTATTTTCCAGGCCTTTTAATTTGATGCAAGACAACAGCAGGCCCGGGAGGCCTTTCAGGAGACCGGGACCAGGACCAGGACCCATGCAGGCGAGTGAAACATGTACTGCATAAGAGGCTGCAGAGTTTGTACATTTGTGTATGATGATTCATGAAGAATTACAGCCGTAAATGTGCACATGGACACAAGCAAACCTGCTCTGTTGCAGCAAATATGCTCATAATAGATGAAGTTGAGTAAGCTGTCAATAAAGGTTTGCAGCTAAATCATGTTTTATTTATTTATTTTTTGAAATTCAGCCAATGGAGACGGGAAGATCAACACTCATGCTCGCCAAACATATTACATCTGCATGGCATTGCTTTAACTTCAGATGTATAAAAAAGGATAATTGTGTTCTATATGTACTTGACTTTCACTGTTGTGTTTAACAGAGACCAAAGTTCACCGGTGGTCCAAGGAAGATTGGCCCTGATCTTTCTGGAAATGTCAGAAGACCACTCATGGTACGCACCCCCTCTTCAGAGGTCACTTAGTTCCACTGAGAAGTGTTAACTGACTCAGTGACTCGGCTTTCTGATAACTCAAATGTGAATTTCTTGTGTTTTTAGGAGAGCTTGGTGCCACGTCCCTTCCCAACTCAGAGGCCCGTGTTCAGGAAAAGTCAAAGTATCATGTCCAAATACCGCACCATCAGAGTGATGCGTCAGCGGCCACCGTACAACCGAGGACCCAACCAGCAGCGCTGCTGATGACCTCCGGTCAGTTGTCATGATGGCGTGGATGTAGTAAAGGTCTATAATTAACTGAGAACATCCTCAAGAAATGTTGTGCTTAAGGAGTTTTTTTTCTTGATCTCTCAGGTCCCACATACTGCAGACACAATCCTGGAAACTGGAGAAATCATCAGGGTCTTCTCTGCTGGGTGGACTGCACAAACCCCTCCCACTGCAATCCCAACCTGCCTGTATATTGTGGAAGTGTTGTCGCTTACATTTGTTCTCTAGTACAAGTGTTTCCGTCGCGTCTTTGAAGTCCTGCGGCACTTTTGTTTTAGGATATTTGTAAGATATGCCGTAGCATTCTGCTCTCCTGTTTTTTCCTGGTCGATCTTTGCGGTCTCAGTTTTACAGAAATAGTTTTAGCATTTTCTTTGTTGACCAGAAACAATCGCTTTTGTTAAGCTGAGAAATATTTACCTAATAGATCACCTTTATTGTTTGTAAAGACTCACCCTGAGATATTTGATTAACCACGAGTGTTTTGATTAGAAGCTGCTGTCTGTCCAAAGACGCTTGGCTACTACTTGTAAAACTTGTATAAACACATGTTCACTTTGTTGTTTGAGACTTGAAATAAAATGAGATTTAACAAACTCTGTTACAGATTTGTCTCGTTTTGCTAGTAGATTTTGGACAGAATCACTTCATCAATAATGCTGTTTTGAAGAATCATCAACTTTCTAAACCTGATCTACCCTGCAAACCAGTTTTATGTCCCCAAAATTTACATTAAAGTTTTAAAATTCTATTATTTATTTATTTATTTTTTTGTAATAATAGATTGGACCACTTTATTCATTGACTTAAAAAGAGTCTGTGCTGCACAGCTCAAAAGATTCTTTCTTGAGTGACTGTAATGAGATACCCTGTTGTGGAAATTCTCTGCTGCTGGTGAAGAATGAAATGGAGACTTCTGCCGGCCAACAAGGTTTTTATTTTCTTTGCAAAGAAAAGGTCAATCCTCACACGAGCAGTAGAATGAAGAAAGACCCCAAGCATGGGGAGAGCTAAACATTTAAACCTTTGGAACACCTCCCCTACCCAAAGGTGTGTATTCACACCTTTTGGTCTGCTGTAGGTATTGGAGCCGACTACCTAGGGGGTGGCTCACACTGGAGGCATCCTGCAGGACATCAGAATTTAAAACACAAAAGGACCTGATGTCCTGGTGAGGAAATGGGAGGTGGGGTGTCTCAAGTAGATGAAGTACAAGGAAGTGAAATTGCCATTAATTACCCTAACCCCCCCTGGACTTTTCACTTATGCTGTTACATATTTGACTAAATTCAACTTGCACATCCTTTTGTAGCCAAACTTACTTTGAAAATCTGTTTTAATACTTTGCACCCTCACTTGTATGTACTGTTTATTTTTTCTCAGTATATATATATTGTTTTATATTCTATTCAGTATTTGTGGTATATTTTGCTTTATATATATATATATTCTCAATATTAATATTTTTAGTATATTTTATATATATATATATATCGTTCTCTCTCTTTTCTTCTCTCTTTCTTTTCTATTTTTATTCTAATTCCATTCTTGTAAGGAGCACTGCAACTAACACAATTTCCCCTCGGGGATAAATAAAGGATTTCTGATTCTGATTACAACCTTCAATTTGAATCCTAATTATGGGTTAATTTCCAAAAGCAGAGTCCTGCATTTCCCAAAACGCAGTATAGTAATGTATTCCAATAGATTCCTGCCTGCTTCTTAAATACCAATTTCTCTCTTACCCCATCAGTTTGTAACCCAAGCTTTCTGTCAGATCTTGAGCCCTTGTGTAACCGCATTCCAGTTTGTCCCTTTAAACACGACTCTTGCCCTTCACTCTGTGACGCCCTTCAGTCTGTGACGCCCTTCTCTCTGCCTCGGTGATATTTGTGAGCCGAGTGGAGCTCCGCTCTGTCCCGAGCTAAACTTAGCCCTGACTGTACCACTCCTCATCTCAACATGCTCTGCAGATTACACCGGGTTACAATGGACGGTGTCGTGTTACCGCAGATGCTGCTGTACCTCACCAGTGACGCCGGCCAAACAAGGTGAGTGTGCGTGCCCAGGGTCCTTGACTGTAACCGACAATAATCTGGTAATCGGTTGTTTACTAATGTCTGTATGATCTGTCACTGTGATCCTTTCTGTGCGTTGGTCCCAGCATGTGTTGCACATTTGTTTTCACTGCTGTGGCATGAAGAGACACAGCTGCCTCTACTGTACCACCCAAGTTGAGTTCCCCCACTTTCCTAAAGAATGACCTCAGTTTAAACACAAACTGAAGTTGCTGTTATATTATGGCAGGCCCAGGTAATAGTTATAATTACTATTTTTCTGCTCCTTAAAGATGTAGCCTGATGTGTGAGACTGCACTGATTTCTGATTTCTGCTCCACTGACTGGCTCCAATCTGTCATTTGTAGATGTAGACTTAAAGACTCTGCAGGTTTTTCTGTCTTTCACTCTCTACACTTGTATTCCTCTCTGTCGTGATGGGCAGCTATAGCTCAGCCCTCGTTCCTGGTAAGCCTTGCTACTCTTCTCACATCCGTTGCAACATGATTTGATACACCCGCTACCATGCGTGAATGCTGCATGTTAAAAAGTCTTTGGATTCTCAAAGATTTAAGCTCATTGCTGTGAAAGTAGGCTGCATTCACTCTGGTGATGGGTTGGGATGAGATTTTAACATTCATTCTCCGTTTCTCTCAAAGAGACTGAAGAGTTTGATTCAATCGTGTCAATCGCGGAGAGGCTGAATGAGCAGGTAGCTCATGCTGCAGATGAGAGGTTACAGTCAGAGCTCCAGACTCTGGGAAGTATACACTTTTAATGATAGTTATCAAGAATTGAAAACACTGCTGCTGTAACTTGGCTCACTTTGAAAAGGAGTGTGTGGTCTGGTGTGTTTGTGTCCCATCTGTCCTTGGGATAAATTTAACTTTTCGAAGCTGCCTCATACACACACAGCCACGCACAGCAGCGAAAGATATCTTCTTCAACTCCTTACTTGAAAGATTTGAAGGTACTTGAGCTAAAAAATAAAATATTGTGGATTTTATGGGTGAAAAATGTCTTCGGGGACACCGAATAAAAGCTGGGACCATTTATTTTCCCACTCTCAATGGGTGAGGTACCTTTTATCAAATCTATTTCACTTATCAGACGTCTCAAACTAGACTTAACTTACAGGTAACGCTCATGATGGAGGAGGAGAGGAAAGAAACCCAGATGGAAGAGCTGGATTCTTCAACGCCTCAAGAAAACTCTCAGGAAACAAGTCAAAATGGATCAGCCCTGCCCGTGAGTGCGCAAGGACTTCAAATTCAAATGAACGTATCCGATTTTGTGCGTTCAGTCAAGTAATGTTGGTTTACTCTTCACAGGCAGCGGAACCCAAAAGTGTGCCCACGCAGTCCTTCTCCTCTCTGCTACCAAAGGCTCTCTCTGCCGTGCTCCACCCAACGCTGCCCCCCGGCCTCGATTCCCACCGCCAGCCCAAACACGCTCCACCGAGCCTGGAGCAACTGCAGACAGAGCTGAGGGACCTGAGGGACCAGTTCGATCAGATGAAGGGTCAACACAAGTACGGCTTTGTGAATATAATCTCCCATCCCTGCATCACTGCTGCTGCTGTTGTCGTTTCTGCTGCACTAATTTGACAATTGTCTCGTGTTTCAGCAAAGAAATCAAACTCCTGATGAATGAGCTCGATGAGGAGAAAAGGATTCGCTTGACTTTGCAGGTGCGGCATGAAGACACAAAGCATATGCAATCTTATTTTGTTCTTCATATTAAAACATCCAAAGTAATAACAGAATTCTTTGGTTTGTCTTAGATGGAGATTCAACGCATGAAGAAGCACATGTCTAAATGAGTGGAGAACCTCGCCGTCATCAAAGACAAGACATCCTGATTTGACGAGTTTGAAAAGGCCTGTCGCACATTTCACTTCCATGCTCCTTTTTGATGAGAAGCTCTCGTATTTTTTCGAAAAACTCTTAGGTGGTCATTTTATTTGCTTTTTTGTTGGACTGCCGAATGCGACCGCCATGAGGACTGAGTGTTTTCACTGCTGAGAGTGCAAAGGTGGGAGCAGAGAAACTGTCCCTTGGTCCGACGTCAGGCTGAGAGGAGTATCTGTTGACCAGAGCCTGGCCCTGCTCTACAGGTGGTTTGTTTTACTTATTTCTGCAGATGGACTCTGGCGTCTGTCGCATCCTGTGATGGGAGAATGTTTCTAAAGTGCCCTGAGGTTTCCATGAAGACAACAAAATGTTTTCTGTCTGCAGCCGGAGACCAGATCTCTAATCAAAGTTGGACGTCATCACTGTTGAGTCGATTTCAATCATTTTTACTTCATCCAATTAGCCAGCAGTTACTCTGCAGCGACATGGAGGCACAAACATGAAGATTCAACCAGAGTTTAGGTGCATATAGTTTTCAGAGGTGTGATAGTTTCATCTGCTGTTGATGTGAACTCATTAAATATGTTGGACATTATTGGACTTGAGATTTTATTAACAATAAGCATGAACTGTCATATGTTAAAAAAAAAGATCCATGTTTGTTTGAGGAAGCGCAACCTCCTTCCAAAAGAGTCGGCACGCTTTGTAAAATGTAAATAAAGACAGAATGCAATTATTGAAAAGCAGGTTTTCCTGTGTGCTCTTGAGCCCATGTAGTAATATGAGTCCCAATGTAGAATTAACATTGTATCTCCTTGAACATCAGTGGAGACAGAGTCCAGTACTTCTTATGTAAAAAAAATAAAGGCAGGGACCAAACAAAAAATTATTAACACTTATTACTTTTCCAGTCTTGAAGATAAGTTTGTGAATCTACAAAGCAATACTTTTTGATAATCATCAGCTTTCTCCCTCACTCTTTCTCTACCCTCAGGAAAGCATTAACGGTGTGATTTTCAGAGACAAACTAGAGCCGGAGTTGGAGATCAGTTAACTTTCAAATGCATGAAAGACGAGTCAAATGTCCCCTGTTCTTTTTCTTTGTTTTTTTTTGTTTTTTTTTTAAAAAGACATGTATATTCTCTTAAACACACGTATACGTAATATATCACATTTGATTTTCAGATCACAGATGATCACATCCTGCCAGGTTTGTACTTTTGAAAGGCTCGTGGTGCAGTCCTGTACAATGTTGGAGGGGCTGAAGACTCAGCTGAACGTCTTCCAGTGCGAGCAGTGAAATCTTTTGACCTGGAGCCTGATTTGGTCTCAGAAGTTGGATTCTTCACAGGGAATGGGCCTGAAGGTGACCTCTTTGTTCTCCTCGAGGACGATGTCATACCGACAGAGAGGCCTGTGAAGGACAAAGTCAGCGTTACTGTTTTGGTTTTTGGAACTGAAGAAAAAATGAAAGTCAGTCAACGCTGCATACCTGTCCATACGCTCCAGATGTGTGACTCGGACTCGGAGAACACGGAGCTTATATTTGGGCTTGAATACATTCCCAGTGGAGTATTTGAGGGACATCTTTTCCACCGACTGGGTGTCTTTGTCAAACTGGGCAAACAGCTTGGTCTCTGTGAAGCTCTGGAACTTTGCAGCTTTACTGATATAATACAAAAAGCGCACGTTACTGAGAGAAAGCAGATGAACACAGAGGAGTCATGGTGCACTCTGTGCTACAGAACCAATGATAAATAAAGTGAAGACTCACTGATCAATGGTTGCCACCGCTTCTTTACCATTACTGGAAAGCTTAACCGTGATGTATCCCCAGCGCACGTCCCTGTTCCATATCATCACGTCCACCATGTAGTTTGTCTCTGGGAGAGGACATTCAAATTTTTAATCAAATATAAAATGTCCACCAAGTGCAGAGCAGTTGACCCTATAGTTGAACAGTTGACCCTATAACCAAATCAACAGGAAGCACATGATCGGTCACAACAGCCTCTTAAGACGCATCGTTTCCGTCATGTGTCACAGCATCACATATGTCCGGTCACATGATCCGCTCTTTAACCTCCACACAGATTTCTTTGTTGTGCAGATATATTATTAATCAAATGCTTTAATATTATTAACATTTCCAAGGCACACAGGTACAGGAAGAGGTTTTGGCCCCTTACTTAAAAAGTATTAAATCAAAAAGTGAAGCATTTCAACCTTCAGATTGAGACTAAATTAATTAACTGGCTATCAATTTTCCTCTTTCAAAGGACGGCACCCTGAGATGAATTTAATCCAAGGTATATTCTATCATTCAATATAAATGCTGTCTATTTCTGATGGCCACTATGAGTGTAAATCTGCCACTTCCTCTTAGCAAAAAGTCATTTGCTGTAACAAGTCAACATCCTTGAAGGTATAATATGCTTCAATAGAGTTTAATGTCATTAATGTTTGACAAATCTGCATTCAGATGCAGTAGTTATTTGAGAAATACACTGCAGCTTTTATGTGCCGTGATGCACCAGGATATTTGTGTCAAACCACAGCTGGTTGATGCTAATATTGCAGAAAGCACCGTGTTTAGACATTAAAAGCTGTATTTAAAACGAGGATGAAAAAAATAAAAAAATCAAGTTGATTTAAATTTTTTCTGAACTTATTTCAAAGAGCAGCTGCAGCAGCTCCAGTGTGAAGGATGAAATTAATTACTTTATGCGTCATTTAAGAAGAAAATGATAGATGTTTTCATGCGTCCCCTTAAACATTACTAATATATGTCTAAATACCACACTGAAGGGAAGTTATTCCATTGCCACACTGAGATTAAGGGCTCCTGCGATGTGTTTCTGTCTGCTTATTATGATCATGACTATGACCATCAGTGCTCTGTCACTTACTGCAGAATGGAGACAGTGCATTTGTGGCGAAGAACATTTTGGTTTGGTTGAGCCTCAGCAGGACATCTCTCCACTCTGTGACATCATAACCTGGATTTGAGTGAAACGGCTGCGTCAGGTCGACAACAACACACAGTGAATTCACATGATACCGCCTCATAACTGCTCTCATTTCCTCCATTAACAGTATTCTGTTTTTTTTTATTGAAACCCTTCTATCTTACACATTACTTACTTGTTACTAAGAGATGATTAAAGTACTAACCAAAGACAGGACATCCAGCAGCACCAAACCGGTCACAGCTCAAACAGTCACCATCCAGAAACTCTTTGTATGAGGAGCAGGGGAAGGCCGTGCTGGCACACGTCTGATTCACAGACTCCGTGTAGAGCAATACTGACCTCTGGTGGTCGCATTTGAAATAAGACCCTCCTGCAAAGAGGCACGACACAAACGGGATTGTTGCCATGCAGCATTGTTGCATTTCTGATAAAACAAATCAGCACATGTGATTAGAAAACACAATTTTTGTCCATCGTTTTAAAGACCTAACCAGAGAAGATGGTCTTTGGGCAGCCAGGTTGGTCTGTTCCACCATTAGCATAGAAGTCGATGTGACCCAGAGGTTGTCTGAAGCCGAGGGCTGTGAACACAACACGTGACAGCAGCAACAATGATTTTACACATATTTATCATCTGTACACTTTTGTGTATAAAGACAATTATAAATGACTAAATGAGCACATAACACAGTATTTCACTTTAACTGACCATCTATGTCTGTGTGCAGGACATCCACAAACTGGGCATCTGTGGGGTCCAGTCGGTCCTCAGGACGAGTGCCAGTGAACTGAGGCCCAGCAGGATCCAGAGCTGCAGACATCACAACAGTACAGCGTCAAGTTTGTTTCCAAACCCAGCATTAGAACAGCAGGCTTGGCAGACTGTCAGAATGAAAATAATTAGACTTCTCCTTATTATCGATGCTGCTCTGCACCTCTTTTGATACCATCATGTCTTCTTTCTGTTTTATATGACTGAACTTTTTGCTGTTGCAGGGGCACTCCAGATGTCCAGATCTGCTTTTCCTCTCTTTTCTTGGTGGTTTTATATTTCTTTGCGTTTAATGCTGACCCGGATATCTGTGGTTGACTCTGTGGAGAGGATTTTCTGCCTTCACCTTCCAATCTCTCCACAGGGTTTTCAGGTGGAATCATCGAAGCTGTGCATATTTTCTTGACTGTGAATCCTGTCCTGAACTCTGATATGTTGCTGCAACTGCATCATGACCAAAATCCTTCATATACTCCATATACTCATATACTCCTATACATCATCTACCAGGTTTGGTTGGTAGATGGTAGTTGGTTAAGGTTTGGAATTTGAATCTAAGAGTGAGAGAAGCATTCATAAATCTCTATGACGTTACTCAGGATCATTTTTAAAACTGGGGCTGCAAATTATAATCCAGATGTCGGACTTCTGCAGCTAACATTAAAACAGTGAAAGTGATCTGAATGTGCCGGCATGTGCACACTCTTACCTGTTATTCTTCCAATCGACCCATTCAGGTTTGCACCCACAAAGCCTGATATATGAGCCCCGAGGCTGACCCCGATCATGTGGATGGAGCTCAGAGAGGCGCCGTGTTCCTGAAAAGATCAGTCATTAGGTTTGCTGGACACAACAGTCTGTGTGGCATTTCTATCCAGACACAGCAGAGATGGTCACAGAGAGTGTCGGATGCATCTCATACCTGCATCTTTTTAATGAAAGCAGTGAGGTTGTCGGCTGCCTTGTGGGTGTTCTCCACTGCTTTAAAATAATTCACATTAGTAGCTCCGTAGTTCCAGTCCACTACTATGAGATTCATGTCTTTCCTGGCCAGCAGCAGCTCTGTGATTCTGTGCAGCCACATTGGTGGAGATCCTGTGGGCCGGTACCCGTGAATGACGAAGGTGGTTTGTCTGGACAAGTTAAACTGGGGATGGGCGGACAGGTCGGTGTGGGACATGAGTGTACCACAGGTGCCATTGTCCCTGGTGTACAGCAGCAGCCTAACCCTGATGTTGGTTCCAATGATTGCGTGACTGATATCTAGATCTGTAAATTCATCACATCTCTGAGCTGAGAGCAATGGTGAGAGAAAAAGGAGGAGCAGACAGTGAAAGGTGCATTTGGGTATGGCAGGATGACATAATAAAGTAAACAAGTCGTGACCATTTTGATCTCAGCAAGTGTTGCTCAAGAAAGGTTGCACAACCTTTAAATGTTTATCATCCAGAGTTTCTGGCATCATCAGTGACATAATTCACATATGTGACTCAGTGTCGGAGTATTCTTCGCAATACTAGGTTGAAGTTTTTTTCTCACACAGCTTCACCAACTAGAAAGACACATCATGAACAAGTTGTACTGGGAAAGCAGGCAAGTTAGATGGCAATGAGATTCATGAGTGAAACTGACTGGTAACACACTTCCTCAGGGTAACTAACTGCAGACAAGTGAATCTTGAATGAAAAGGAAGATTCATAGCTTTATGTTTAAGAAGTGTCAGCTGCTCTCAGTATCTGTTACACAATAAAGGTGAATTTCCATTTACGTTATCATTGCAGTGTCCATAGCTGTCAGCTGAGAGTCCTGCGTGGGTCTACGTGATGCCACTGGTTTTTGCAAACCACAGCGAAGGCTCAAACATGGTTTCCAAGAAATTTCAGTTCCTCAAACGTTGCTCACTGTCCTTTTTTCCCAGGAGTCCAATTAAACACAGCAAAAAGCCACTTGTGTTCGCGTGTGTTTTTGCATGCATGCATTCACACATCAGAGTGTTATGTTTCGGGCTTTTACCTTTTCTTACTTGAACAGTTATCAGCAGGAGCAGTGCCAGATATTGCCACAGGAACATGCTTTACACCAGCTTGGGCAAACAGTCTGTAGACAGAGTTACCACAGTCAGACCAACAGGTAAAAATACACCAGTCAGACGTGACCCACAATCACGCAGCAAATCACATGTGCACAAACACAACACATGCAGCAAGAGCAGGAGAACGCTGTACTAACTTTTCAAATGTTTCTCTTAACCAAGCAAGCAGAGCTAAGGAAAGAGGTCAGTTACTCATCTACTTACTTTCCAGTGGAATGAAACTGGCCATGAACAAGTGGAAAACAATATTTACATTGCTGGTACCAGTTAGGAAGCGTGCAGGCTGAAAAACTGTTTCTCGCTCCACCCACAGTGAGTCATCTCAACCAATGACATTGTGATTTGAAGTGAAACTGAAATCTGCACAAATCTGATCTGTGGCTAAATTCTTCAGCTACAGTAGACGCCTCATGTTTACTGACTCTTCAGAGTCTTCCTTAGGTTTACCTCTAAGAAACCTGACAACAGAGAGAAAGAACAACATGTCTTCATTGTTGAAAGTCTTACCTTGCTGTGGGTTATTAGTTCCTGGTCTGGTGTGTCAAAGGTCCAGAATATTACAGATTATCCTGTGCTTGTAACTCCACATATTTGGGCAGCGTTCAGGAAGTGAGAGGAGGAACAGCAAAGCTATACTCCCGCCCTGCATGTTCTCACGAGGATAACCACACCCCTTGCCCCAGGTCATTGTGTTCACAGGTGAAACATTCCTGTGAAGTCACTCCTGGTTCCCGAACCGGTTCTTTGTTGCATCTACATTGAACTTGAATCTGCGTAACCAACCAAGTTTCTGTTTATTGAGCACATTCTTATACATGTGCAAGAAACTAGAGTGAAAGTTAAACATGTCAGGGGCATTTTCTGAAAGGTGTCACTTCTACAGGAAGGAATGTTTGGAATGAGTAAGGCTCTGCTCACCTGGAGTCACGGAAAGCTTCACTGACATTTGTGAGAAGCCGCACAACAAATTCTCTCAGCTTCCCACATTACACTGCAGCTGGATTAGTGTCCGGTATCATGCGCACAGCCTGTTTGGAGAATGTGATCAACATTTCAGAGCTTTGGGAGACGCAGCCTTTTGATCCCTCATTATTTCTATTTGATGTTAAGCTTGCCTTAAGTTTTTAGGATAAGTCTGTTTGAGCTTTCTTGCACAAGCTTTTGTTGACTTTAAATTCATGAATATGTATAGGAAAAAGTGTCTCTCTGTATATGTGAGTGTCTTTGTGAACACATCATTTGTTTTATAATAATTCTATTTCTTATGTGCTAAAAAAGAAAACAAAAATAATAAATAATTAAAGTGGGAATTGATGGTTTCACTTGTGATCCTTGAGTTTCTATTGCTATGGGTGTTGACTGAATCTTCATTTAAAGGTGAATCATCAGCAGTTGTTTTTCTCTCAACCGACTGTCTCCAGCTCCAAAGGGACTTGATTAATGTGTACAGTTTCTTCCTGAAAAAGAGCCTCACATCTGTATGCCTTCGTCAACCAGTCACGTTGCAGTTTACATCCATGTCTGTCCAGACTCACACAATAGTTAAGACATGCTGTCTTCACTTAGAGACTATTTTTCCAGAGTCGTACAGAGGAGGACTGATTGAGAGCTTCATCACATGGTGCAACGAAAATCACCTGAAGCTCAATATCAGCAGAACCAGAGAGCCTGTGGTGGACTACAATGGTTCAAATATGGATGCTACTGCAAAGAAGCGTTAAGTGTGGATGTTATGGTATTGAAAAATGGCCAGAAAAGTGTTTTTATGGAATATTATGATCTCACAGTGAAGCTGACCTTTGACCTTTTAGATATAAAATGTCAACACATCATCATTTTATCCTATGAGACATTTGCATAACATTTTGTCAGAATTAGTATATGAATTCAAAATGCATTTTGTGTGGTCACAATGACCTTTGACCTTAGATCACCAAAATCTAACCAGCTCATCCTAGAATCCACTTGGGTGTTTGGACCAGATGCAATGAAATTCTCTAAAAGGGTTACTGTGACATCTTGTTCAAGAATGGGATGGACGTGTGCTCGCAGTGACCTTTGACCGCCAGAATCCAGTCTGCTCATTCTTGAGTTCAAGTGAACATTTGGGCCAAATTTGAAGATATTCCCTGGAGGAGTTGCTGAGATATTGCGTCCTCGAGAATTTGACGGAAAAACCTGAAAACATGGCGGCGTAGAAGCATAAAGATGATGATAAGATAAAGGTAAAGGATATGAACTTCAAACTTCACTGTTTGTCTTTAGAAATGTTTTTGAGGGTCCTGCAAATGTGTTACGTGAGTTACATAAGCATTATACTGTACTGTATTATACTTAGAACAAGCGTCTATGGCCAAGCTACTGTTTCTGTAACACTGTGCTGAAGGACGGCAGTGCTTGGACCTAAATGCTAACGCCAGCCTGCTAAAGGACTGCACAAAAACACTAGTGGGAGGCAGAGAAGGGGGAGTGTTATGGAGTTTTTTAGTAGTGGAGAGAAGTCCTACGTGGGCCCTATGTCATAGGTTTAAACTGTGATTCGTCAGTCTAAACTATGTTTTGAGATATCCAGGGGAGGCTATTTCAGTTTTTAAGGTGGAGTCAAGAAAAGAGTCTTAACAAAATATTGGTCATGTTGGGGAAGGCCTTGATTTCACAGTGAGAAAATAAAAGATTCAACGCCACTTTCCACACCTCATTTTTGTACAATCGCTAACATGTTCATAATTACAGTGCTGATATTTAGCAGGTATAATGTTTGCTTAGCATGTTGGCTAAACGCAGTGCTTGGCTAAACATTTCACTCACAACCACAAATGCCAGCTGGTGCTAGAAGAAATCAAGCAAGCTTCATCCTCAGAGGACCACGAACATCTACAAAATGTCCCTTTTTGAGATATTCTGTCTGAACTTATGTGCTGAAAATGTTTTTTCAAGTGCTAGTGTGGCCAACAATTTGTCATCTACACACACTGAACACTATAACATGTGTTTCATGTATCCCAAGCTGAGTATTATCAGCTTTTGTGTGGCTGTTTTAGACAGTACGTGTGTGTATGAACCATGTAATCTGTCTGTCCTGTCAAACTTCAGCTGGTGTGATATAATGTAAACATCCTGTATTTAAGTACCGGATAGTGTCAAGAACTAAGCGGCAGGAAAGGCACCACTGGTTTCAAGATGGAGCCAAACTGTATTCACAACAGGAATTATATAATTGTGGAAATGTTGGAACATGTTGTCCCTCTGTGTTTGGTTCCAAAGGCTGCCGTAGTAAAGGGCACATACTCATGTCAAATTTGATCTTATTTAGCTTCCCTCAGTGTAAAATGTTATCAGCAGCCTCTGTTCTCATGAGAACCAAAACATTTTTCACAGTCACTTCTGGCTGGGCTGGTAGTTTATGGAGTTTACTAACAGTGTAACATTGCACACAACATCCTATTACATGCTTCTGTGTACACGAAGAAAGAGAAAGCCCTTATGAACTCAGCACTGATGACAAGTGCAAGCTACATTTCTGAACACAGGCTGACTTGAACTTTGCTCACTACATTCTTCCGTCATCAGGGTCAGGCAGCCCGATGGGATGTACACTTAAAAACGCACTAGGAAATCCTCCCTGTGCTCTCGTAAGGCCGGCTGAGAGGAGCGGCAGGCGGGTGCAGTGGCGTTGTTAGCAGACAAGAAAGGAGAACATCCAGGATGGCTCGAAGGAGACGAGGCCGAAGCAACAACGTCCAGCAACGACAGGCCTCACAGAGCCAAAGAGGAGGCCCTCCTCGCAAGGTAAGTCCTGCTTTCATGTGAAACATGGGAGGACAGATGAGGACAGATAGTGAGGACATAGGACATGCTATTTTTATGTGAAAGGCTTCGAATGTTACAGTAAACTTCTGCTCTGTGGTTATTTGACTTGTCCCTGGGAGTGGAGAGTTAACTGATTCAGGGACGGTGTGGCCATGACTCATGTTAATGTCTTTAATCTAGTACAGTAATACATGATTATTCTCAAGTGATACTGAGCAATTATTTGGTATGATAAAAGTTATTCTACTGTACTCAGGTTTCATTGCTGTAAATGTATCAAAGAATTGTGAGTCATATATTAAAGTGCATAAGGTGCAGCTGTGGAAACATGCAAAGGCTTGCGTGTATGTTGACTTCTTAAATGCAGGTGTAAAGTGGTGTAAAAGACTAAGAGAAACTATATAAGGGGCATGCAGTAGGCTAAAATTATTAGCATTCACAAGTGCTTCAAAAACACTGAACAGCATTATAGTTTAACACAGCACAAGAAACACCAGACATTTGAGCAGAGTTCAAAGTGTACCTTACAACACAGCAGATAAGCTGCATGTATGTATCTGCACTCAACACAAAGTCCATGACATAATAAGGCACTCATTACTTCAGAGTGCTGAGATCATTCACATCTATCATGAAGACAGATAAGCTTTGATCTATCTTTTTTTTTTTTTTACCATGTCAGATCTCAGGAGGTTGTTCAACCTGCATGTATACAACACCTTATTCCTTTAAAAAAAATAAAACCTGTAACTGTTAATATTGCAGCACTTGAATCGTCAGCTCTGCAGTAACACTTCTGCTGTGCATTGTCTGCCTGCATGTGTTTCTTTTCCTCCTACACATCAAACACATGCAGGTTAGTTAAACTGGAATCTATACAATCACCCTTAGGTGTCAATGTAAATACACGTTCGTCTGCATATACAACATAATTGCAGTTTGTTAAGTCTGAGCTATTATTGAGTGCATGCTGAGGCCCTGAACAGGACAAACGCTTCAGAAGATGGAAAAATACACCTTTTGATTAAACTTAACATGTGTTTTTTCCACCCTCTGCTCTCCATCTTGTCTCTCTGTATTCAGGCTCTGCGGGAGCCAGCTGCTTTTGCCAAGCCCACAGGTTTTGAATCAGAGATCCCCCATGAAAAGCTGACCATTGCCCAAGCGAGGAGGGGCACCCCAGGTCACACTTCTCAATAGTGTTTTGTTTCCATTGCTAATTGTAATGCAGCCGAGAGCGTCCACGCATCTTGTCAGTGCCAGCTTGTAGCAGCAAGGAATAAGGACTAGAATAAAGACTAGTGGGAGAATTATTAACTCAAGCATGTTAGTATCAGCTGACATCAGCTTTAAAAGCTGATCTATGCATCAGCACAATATTGTTTTATTGACAGTTATTTGACTAATCTGTATCATTATGATTTCTCCGGGAATGTATAACGCCATTCAATTAACGAATTAGCAACAGAATACAACTATTATATAACTATATATTACAGTTTTTATCGGCTGATCAGATATTGATAACAGCTTCAAAATCACATATCAGCAAATCTTTATAAATGGAACAAATAAAGTGAGGGTTTGTAATGTGATACCGGTATTTAAAGACAAGCTTTCATATTCTTATCTTGTAGCTCATCGTCCGGTGCGAGTCTACGCTGATGGGATCTTTGATCTTTTCCATTCGGGGCACGCTCGAGCTCTGATGCAGGCCAAAAATGTGTTCCCTAACACATACCTGATGGTAGGAGGTATGAAAACCTGCAATAAAACAAAACTGGAAATGTTAACAGTGTGTAAATGAAATGGGCCATCACTGAGGGAGCATGAACTCTGCAGCACGAGAGCATGACAGTAAAAATGAATCGAGGCCAGCAGAGAATACGAGCAGCAGCATTGCTGTCCAAAGTTAAAATATTTTGTTTTTTTGCTGTCCTCTGAGACAGCTGGATGTTACGTAGCTCCCTCACATATGGAGAAAACATGGGCAGTCTGTTGGAAATGAACGAATGACCTTAAGTTTTGAAGGGAATTTAACATTAATCTGCTGTTGAATCCATGTGAATGCAAGTCTTACTTCAGGTTTAGTCTAATGTCCATGTAACACGTCCTCTCTGTCTCTGCGTCTCCAGTCTGCAGCGACGAGCTCACCCACAAGTTTAAGGGCTATACTGTGATGACAGAGGACGAACGCTACGACGCCCTGAGACACTGTCGCTACGTCGACGAGGTGGTGCGGGACGCTCCCTGGACCCTGACCACAGAGTTCCTTAAGAAACATAAGGTCAAAGGTCACGCAGGCACTGGACATACAGCTTCTGACAATGTCATACAGTGACAACAGCAGATATCTGGAGTTCAATCAGTCTGAACACTGTAATGTTACACTCACAGATTGACTTTGTGGCCCATGATGATATCCCTTACACCTCTGCTGGATCAGAGGACGTTTATAAACACATCAAGGAAGCAGGTGAAGATATGAATGCTCACATACAAGCACCCACCATAATTCTAGTTCCATCATTTATCGCCTGAATTAATCACTTGTGTTCTAACGTCAGGGATGTTTGTGGCCACCGAGAGGACAGAGGGCATCTCCACATCTGATCTGATCACTCGCATCGTCCGAGACTATGACATCTATGTTCGACGCAACCTGCAAAGAGGCTACACAGCCCAAGAACTGAACGTTGGATTCATCAACGTTAGTGAAACGATATTTCAGAAACACAATGTTGGCGTTTTTGGCATAAACTATACCGAACTATGCACTCGCTTTGTATTTCACTGACAGGAGAAGAAATACCGGCTCCAGAACCAGGTGGACAAGATGAAAGAGAAAGTCCGGACGGTGGAGGAAAAGTCCAAACACTTTGTTTACAGAGTGGAAGAGAAGAGCCAGGACCTCATCCACAAGTGGGAGGAGAAGTCACGAGAATTTATTGGCAACTTCCTGGAGCTTTTCGGACCTGATGGAGCCTGGGCAAGTTTTTTTTTTTGTTTTTTTTTTACATTAATCCATATCCAAAATACAACTCATCCTTAACCCTGTTTAGTGGTGTATTTATATTATCGTAAATAATATAAAAGCCCAAGATCATCATCAACATCTGTCTGTCCTTGTTCAGCATGCGATCCAGGAGCGGAGTGGCCGTATGCTCCAGGCCCTGTCACCTTACTCCTCCCCCCGTGGCTCCCCCAGCAGCAGCCCCACCAGAAGACGTTCAGTTTCTCCTGACTCTTCCCGTGACTCACCCTCCCCATCCTCTCTCTCCCCTCCTTCCACCCCCACCTCGCCTAAAAAGGGGAAACGCTCCTCTCTCAGAGCTCCCGCCACATACAACAGACATGCACGATGAGCTCATAGTGCTTTGGTTATCTTTAATGGTCTTCATATAGCCTGTTGATCATTAATCTGGTACATAATATGTCTCATTAATTAATCAAAATGAACAAATAAAAAAGAAATAATTTATAACTTGTTTATTTAAGTGCAAGTGCAATATACCATGATGTACATAATGTGTCTTTGCTGAAAAGAAAAGGAAAAGAACACTGAAATCTTGCTTGGATGTGATTTGTCTTCTGTCATTTGTTACTTCCATATGTCCAAATACAAAACACACACTCACCCTCAAAGCACCTTCATAAGAATCAATAATTGAACATTAATAAGATGTATTTCAGGCTTATCAACCCAAATGTTCCTGGCATTAAACGTCTAACATGGAAACAAACTCTTGGGAAGAGGCTGAATAATTGGTGAAATCTAATTCATTTCTTGGTCTTAAAGGACACAGGCCAAATAGGTTCTTACACTGATGTACAAGATCATTAGTAGCTTTTAATTAATACTGCATGTCCTCAAAATTCAGACTAATAGCTCGACAAATCATGGTCGGTCCATTATGATGCAGACATATTACAACTACATTTAAACTAGTTATCGTGTACTAGAGAAAAGGAAATACATTCTGGATCTGTGATTTAGGGGCTGACAGCAAATTCTCTGGTGTAACGTTAATGTGTGAACTCAACAACACACAACACCCTCTCCAGCAGTTAACATCACTACGACAACGATGTCAACCATAGGGAAATCAGCCACACCATATTCATCTGGGGACAGCAGCGCTGTGAATGATGCCCACCGAGGAAACGTACAAAAGCCTTCAGGTTGAGATTCAGTACAAGAGCTGGAAAACGAAAATAAACTCAAGAGCCTCTGGCATCTAAGACACAATCTTTGTGAGCTTTCATGAGTCCTCAACAGGTGAACTATAAATTATGGACTTTTTGGCTCCTTGTCAGGGGTTGGCAAGCTAATGGACAATCACTCTCATGACGGACTGGACCTCTCTGTTATTGCAGTTTTAATCTGTGCTAATCATCATTCTCTTTAATATTAAAATGGGACAAATGATTAATGTGATTGCAGTGTTGAACACACAGAAAAATTTAAGCATATTCTTTGATTTTAAAACCTGAAAAGAAATCAGCATTCATTGAACTTGTTTCCAGCCACATTTGTTTTTAGCAGGAAAAACTCTGATAAATCAACTGCATGTGATCTGCCCTGCACCACACAAGGTTAGCCTACTAAACTTTTATTTGATTTCTCTTTACTATCAGAATATTCTTCAGAAATGTGTCTGGCATCCCAAGATGTACACTGTTTCACTTGATTCCATGTGAATTTACCATAACTTGAAGGCATGTCAGATGTTGAGTTTTCAGCTTGTTGTGGAGTTCCTCTTCCCCCATGTGGCCAAAATCAACAATTACTGCAGCGGCTTTAAACTGAAGTCTTTGACACTGTGTACTGCAAATCACAGAACTGAATGAGCACATTTCCTATTTACTATGAACTGAGATATCTTAAGTTTTCAGTATGTTTTCAATCACAGTATAAAAATATATGAAGGAATATGAATGAATAGCCCGGCATTGAAGCCTTTATTTAAACCTCAAACAAAGATAACCAGAAGACGGGTGTCCGACTTTTGTAGGCTATGGTAATTTGTTGGTATGTGAGCGTTATAGTCAAAGGACATGCGGGACGCTTGAGAACTACAAATATGGCTGCTCTTGTGTGTCGTTTTCCGTCAGGTGTCCGCTCTTGCAGCGTCTTTGGCTCGTTCATATAAAACCGTGGTATGACGTCATCGTCAGCTCATGTCCTACACGGATTAAAGATGGCGCCCTCTCATGCGCTGAGGTGCTGCAAACGGGCTCTGAACTGGGTACCTGTCCTGTTTATAAACCTGGTTGTTGGTTGGTCTTATTACGCGTATGTTGTGGAGCTCTGTGTCTGTAAGTACACTCACTTTTAGGGGTAATTAGTTGACGGTGTCTGCCTGCGTTGACAGTTTCTGGGTTGTCAACTTTGGTTGGCTAACGTTAACTTGTCAGTAGATGGTTTCGGACATGCGTTTAAACCTCAGGACAATATTACACCAGGTCCTTCTGTTTCTGCTTGTTTCATCACTGACATAATGTCAGCTTTCATGACAGCAGTGTATACAGCGTTAATATGATAGGGCAACTTTTTTTTCAGTTACATTGCCAGAGGACGACAAGAACAGTAATGAATTAATCATTAATAACTTCGTAGTGATAATTGCAATGCATCGGCTAACATTAACTATTACATAGCCACTTATGTAGATTTTTTTTTTTTAAAGAAAAACTGTCTCACATGATTATTTTTGTTTTAAATGTGCTATGTATTGCAAATGAATGGACTAATTAGCTCTTTAATTTGAAAGCTCATTTTATTGATACAACCTTGTTTTCTCAGTTTTAACCATCGAGTTCATTTATAAAAGTGCATTTCGTGTTGCTGTTTCCTAATGTCAGCTCACATGATCCCGGCTGTCTTTCTAGAGTTCATGCTTCTGTATGTGTATTTTGAGAATATTTTACAAATGATCGTTTAATGGGCAAACCTTGGGAACCAGCTGTTAAATGATATCATCAGCCACAGTGGGAGATGGCTTTATTGTAACCATCTGAGGCATCTCCTGTTACTGTCTATGAGAAGATGCAATGAAAGAGGTGAAAGCTCTTCATGTGAAAGCAACCAAACCACCTCCCACACGATGTTGTGGTGTTTAAACTTTAATTAATCTGATGCCAAAAGTCGAAAAGCATAGATGCAGATTATTGATTCAGATGAAGACTGGTTGTTGTATCATTTCCTTTACAGCTGTAAACACACATAACCCATCAGAGGATATGACTTCCTACTTTTATCTCATAGTCACATACATAGGTCTCAAAGTACAGCCCACGCGAGTGCTGAACGTCTTGATGTACTTTTCAGATTCATATTGATCAGACAAGTTGCGTTTGTTTCAGCCTGGAACTGATGATACCATTATCAGCATGCAGACGGCCTGCAGTTATGTCTGTAAGTCAGCGGCTGTGGTCAGGACAGGGACATCCCTGCTGCTTAAACAAAGCTCTCTGTTATGGGTGGGTCACTGCTGGCCGTGCCAGGCTGCTGCCACATGGTGGGAGAATGGGGTGGTGTGTGTGTGTGTGTGTGTGTGTGTGTGTGTGTAGCGGGAGATGTGTAGGCATGCATTCTCTGGATTTTCATTACTCCTCACTGTTTTTTTTCTTATCTAGATACAATCCCAAATAATGCAGAACGAAGTAAGTGATGCTATAATTGTCCTCATGTTAATTATTCATAGCAAAGATTTTGTCATGTAATTACAACTCAAACCCTTTTTCTTTCTCTCAACAGTCAGCTATTTGGTCATCTTTCACATTTTCCTCGCCATGTTTATATGGTCCTACTGGAAAACTATCGGGTCCAGACCAGCGAGTCCCTCAAAAGCGGTAAGTCAAGAATGTGATTCTGTTAATATACATGTGTAGAAAAGTCATAATTTCACTAAAGATCTTATTTGTTGGACTTTCCGGTCTTTTTCCTCCTGTCAGTTCGGTCTGCCCAGAGCAGAGAAGGAGCTGTACGAGCGAGAGGAGCGAGCCGAGGCACAACAAGAGATACTGAAGAAAGTGGCGAGGAATTTACCCGTGTATACACGCACAGCAGGTGGAGGTGAGGCTGTCCCCACAGCGGCAAAATTAACTGCGGCCCGCTCACTGTTTTTTGTTCCCAGGGGACCACCACATGCTCCTTTGAGTAGCTGTTGCCTCTTACAAAGAAGGAAGCTCACGCACCTTCCTCATTGTTCAGTTGTTTGTCACCCACATGCACAACATCAAACAAGCAATGCAAATGAAATTGCACACGTGTTGCTACATTGCAGTTTCCCCTTTTGGCTAAAAGTGCAACACTGAAAGTTCTCTGTGACTTAGCCGTCTTCCTGCTAATGCACATCAGGCTCATCCGTCTTGTTTATACTGACCTGCATGAATCAGTGTTAATTGGCCTCAGGTGTGCCTTGGTATCTCTACAGGCCACACCTGTACTCATCAACAATCATGAGCTCACATGCTTTGTTTCCCAGAGATGTTTGAAAAGATTTATAAATAATCTTTTTATTAAACTTCAGGACTTAGTGAAAAAGTCAGTTTGTGGTTTAAGCATTGAAAAGAGCAGGAAATTTCTGGTTTAGTCTTCAGATTGTTAAAAATGCAGAATACACCTCTAATTCTTATTTTGTTTAGTAATAGCGACACAGTAGTACTTAAACAATTCTGCTTTCGTTTTCTGTAAATAGCCATCCGCTACTGTGACCACTGCCAGGTGATCAAACCCGACCGCTGCCATCACTGCTCGACCTGTGAGATGTGAGTGTTTTCTAAGTGTACTCACTGAATAATTAAAGCTCATCGTTTTGAGTTTGTTCTTTTATTGCCCCAAAGGAGCTGACATGTTTAACCCCATGCCCACTCGATGTTCTCAAACATCCAAAAGTTGTTATTTCTGGCTTATTTCTGCAGCTTCTGGTAAAAGAAAGTGAAGAGAAAACTGGAGAGAGAATGCAAAACAAATCAGACAATAAATGGTCACTGACTGTTGCCCAGTTTCGTGATATACAATATAAACATATCACATTTCTTTTTTTAATACTGAACACTATGTATTTTCTTATGCTGCTTGTTCACACACGTGTAATGCTTCAAGGTAACAATAAAATGCAGAATATGGCAACATCTCAAGTATTAGATGGTGCTAATAAGACGTACATATCTTTTCTTATTCTACAAGGTGTGTGCTGAAAATGGACCATCACTGCCCGTGGTAGGCCTTCCTCCTTTATCTATGCACTTTTTATTCCATCATGATCTTAGGCTATGTTTACACGTAGCAGGGTATTTTGGAAAATGGATATTTTGGCCCCTCCGTTTTCAAAAATAATATTGTGCACACAACATCATTTTCAAAAATGTTGACGTTTACATGAACCCGGATAAATACGCCGTTGAGCGGCATCATAACTATGCCAAACCTATGGGCGTGAGTGTAAACATAGGTCGCTCGCATGACGTTAAGTACTTTCGGTCGCATGTTGTGACGTTTCGGAACCTAAAACGCTGTTTAACCCTGTTTACAATACCGGCGTTTTCAGAAATCTCCCCTTTGGCCGGAGTTTTTAAAAATTATTGTTTTCCGTGAAAAAAACTCTGTATGCATGTAAACAAGAGGCCAAACCGCATATAAACATATGTGTTTTCCCTGAGTGTAAACGTAGCCTTAGCGCTTGTAAAGATCATGTAGAGAAATAAGCATATTCCACTTCCTGTCTCATGTCGTCTGTCATGTTTTCTTTCAGGGTGAATAACTGTGTTGGATTCTCGAACTACAAGTACTTTGTCTTGTTCTTGGCCTACGCCTCACTCTACTGTCTAGTCATTTGTGCAACAGTCATCCGGTATTTCATCAAATTCTGGACAGTAAGTACCGACATAACCCCAACAACACCAACAACATACAAAAAAAAAAGAAGTGTAGTCAGGCTGTGGTGAAGCATGTGGTCAGCCACTATTCAGCCACTAATCTGCATCATAAGATATCGACCAATTGGTTTACAAACGTGTCACTGTGGTGCACAAGTGTGTCATGTGATCGCTCATTTGCATGCTGCTTTGCATGAGACAATGGCTCCTGCCATGTAGCCTGACAGTGAAGGAGTATATTGTGCTGCAGCAAAAAAAGGCAATAATGGATGGTGCAAAGGTGGATTGTCCACTCCAGTCAGCCGCTACGTTAAGACAACTCATGAGCACATGAAATATTCTTGCAGATGCTCAGACTGACAAGACTAACACCTGTGTTCCTTCTTTCCCCCTGAAGAAACAGCTGCCTGATACGCATGCCAAATTCCACATCTTGTTTCTCTTTTTTGTGGCGGCCCTGTTCTTTATCAGCATCCTGTCACTTCTCAGCTACCATCTATGGCTTGTGGGAAAGAACAGGACCACTATAGGTAGCTCAAAATAAATGTCATCCAGCTTCTGGTTATATGTGGTTAAAAGTCAACACTGACTAACAGTATTTTTCTATCCTTTTCCAGAGGCTTTTAGGGCTCCCGTGTTCACGAATGGTCCAGACAAAAACGGGTTTTCTCTCGGCTTTAGCCGAAATGTAGCTGAGGTGTTTGGAGACCAAGCGAAGCACTGGGTGTTTCCTGTTTTCTCAAGGTGAGTCGACTCTGACCCACTATAAAATTACAGCTATTAATCACCTCAGCAGTCACAGTGATAAAAAAAAAAATGGCGGCACTGCAAAGTACAATTAGCCCTGAATGCATCCCACGCTAACATGCTCACTAATGGTCTGTCTTTATCCTAATGCAATCAGTCTGGGAGATGGACATTCCTTTGTAACCAGACTGGTGCACATAGATCCTGAACAAGCAAACAGTGTCCTCCAGCAGAATGGCAAAGGGCAAGTATCATTTAATTTTATTTCTTTCAAATGTTTTGTTTCCTTTAGCTGTGTTTGCCAGACATTAATCTCTCATGTGACTTGAATCACAGCCCTGCTGATGGGGAGGCCAACCCCTGTGTGCTCGGTAACAACGTACACACCGCGGACAACAGCAAAGAGAAGATTGGTATGTTGTTGTTGTTGCTCACGTTTACATTTTTTTAATTACATCTTGCATGTTAAGTGTTTTTGTAATTACTTTCCTGAGACGTCTCTCGTGTCCTCACCGCTTCCTTTCAGACGGAGGCCAGATAGTCTCTGTGACGATGGAGAGTGAGCCATAGCAGGTGCTGTGCATTACACGGACATCACCTGGATACTGTTGAGTTGTGCTGGTTTGTAATCCTCTTGTGTTTATTTGTACTTTATTGGCTGTTGCTGCAGGTCACAGGCACACCAGTAAAGAACTCATCAGATGCCTTAAACCAGGAGCATCAGCACCTCTACAGCAGACATCCTCCACCCTCATCCTTCATGTAGCGTGCTTTAAACTAGCACCACAACAATACTGCTATCACACGAGCAGAGACTGCGACCCTGTGGACTGAAGCAGGCGTGATTCACAGGTTTTGTCTTTGTTGAGAGCCAAAGACATTCAAGTGTTTTGTTATTGCTGCATCTGAACAAACTCTGGGACTGCTTTTTCACCCTCGAGCCATCCACACTGTCTGTGTTCATCTACGTGGATTACTCACGCTCTACGTTTCAACTAGGAAATAATCCTTTGTCAGTATTAATCGAGCATTAATCACTAAGCCTGGTTGTGTCTGGAGAGCAGGGAGAGCCACTAAAGTGAGATTTGTTTAACTCCTCATACTGTACAAAATGGTGAGACATTTCAACGCTGTCAGCAGTGTCTTCAGTTTTAAAGCACAGTGCAGTTATTAAGACCAGTCGTCATTTCTCACATGGTCTGATTTAGTTTACAGTTTACATGATTGAACGTATTTCTGTTTACACTTTTAATATATTTATTTTGTACATTTCAGGTTTTATACTACAGTCAAACGTACAGGTGACGTAAGCGTAAAATGTGAGGACCAAGTCCAGTTTGACTGCAGTTAAAACGGTTTCATCTCATTTCAAATAATTGTTTAAGACGCATAACCAGTGGGTCTCAGATAATGCAGTCGTTATCAAAGAGATTGCCATTTTTCATTGCACTATAAATATTTGTAATTTAATTGTTCTCAAGCTTTTATAAATTATTTTGTCATTGAGTGTCTGTTGATTTTATCGTAATGGCATATTTGCTTTATTTAGTTAGTTTTTTAAAAAGCTGTCGTCAGTTTCGTTTGCTCTGTTCATCGTCCACAGAATGTTTTCACGATCACGATCAATCCTTTGCCACAGTATGCATGTTTGGTTTTGAATTAATCAATCATGAGCGTTAATGCCAAGCTCTAAATCTGTATTCTTTCCATTTGTTTGTTTTTTCCAGTTTGGTGATTAGATTTACTCGAAAGCTGGAAAATAAGAGTACAAAACAAAACCAGAGTCAAACCATGGAAAATTTTGCCAGAAGGGTCAGGGACATTTGATCCACCGTGTCCTTGAGCCCGAATGAGTATAGATAAGATGAATTTTATGTGCCATCATTTTATGTGATGAAAGAGTGGACTGGGGCCATCATAAATACTTCTCTCTGTCCTCCTGGCATTCACTTTAGTGGAAACGATGCACAGTGCAGTATGAGGTTTATCAGAGTTATCTGTACATAGTGTTCATGTGTAGATATTTCTGAGTGCAGCGCTTGTGAATGTACTCACAGTAGTTTAATAACTAACTTCACTTACTGAACCAAACAGCTCGAGCTGCTGATGCAGGTGTGTTAAAGAACTGCTGTTTTAATGAGACGGACCTATTCAGGCGGGCTGAGCTTCACTGTTCTGTAACAATAAATGTGATGTAAGAAACTATAAGGTGTGATTCTTCTTGATGATTCTGTGGTCTCTTCACGATCTTGAAAATTAGTTCTCAAATTGGGGTTTTATCTACTTTTTTCATATTGTTTCCTGTGCAGTCACCTGTGATGCAAACGTGGCACCATAGTTTGCAACGTCGTTTCTATTCTGAACATACAAGTCATCAGAAGTACACAGCATATAAAATATGCTTTTCCTCTCACACTAGCCACATCAGGCCAATGGTTTATAACTAAATACTTGCAAAGCTAATCATATTCTACTCTCTGTTGTCGTTTGTTTTTAGTGCTACTTAGAAAGAGTTAGCAAGCTAACAAGCAAAACATTGGTCAACATGGTAAACATTATCCCTGCTACCATCACCATGTTAGCATGCTGACGTTAGCATTTTAAGTCCTGAGTGTGTCACTCTCAACTTGACATTTACTATAAGAAGTCAGCAGTCATAAGAAATTGTGTGAGTACAGTGAAAGTGCTGGTGATATACAGAGGGTTCACCGGTTGTGACACTAGATTACACGCTTCAGATCATTAAAGGATGACGCTGTTGAGAGTTTGACACTCGTTGACCTTTTGTCTGGCACGGGAACAATATGAGTGGGAATAAGATCGTCAGGCCGGCGGGGGTGGAGGTGGGGGTGAATGACCTCAGTGCCGTTCACCTCTCCATAAGAATGCAACAGTTAAAGTTGCAAGTCTCCACATGCAGCTTTACATACACAAAGTAACCCCTTTGAACCCTTCATGGAGTCCATGTTGAGGATTATCCAGGATTTTGTCAGAGTAAATCTCAAACTTTCAACATATTTCGGTGTCGGTGTGCCACTTTGATGTTACACTAATACCAACATAACAACACAACAAGTAAAAGTGCTGCATTAAAAATCTAACTTAAGTAAAAGTATCAGCCAAATGTACTGAAGAAAATGTACTGTAAAGTATTCAAAATAAAATCTACAGCAGTGCATCATATTCTATGAGATCATCATGTTCGTAGCTTCCTGTGAGAACTAACAGCTTTGTGACAAAGTATTTCACAGCTAAATGAAGAGCCCATAAAGGAACATTTCATCTTTCAGTTTATCAGAAAATATCAAATTCAAACTCACCACATGTGGAGATACATGGTTTTCAGTTACTAAAGTGGACAGATGAATGTTATGGAGTAGAAAGTTGAAACAAAAAAGTTTATTTAGATAAGTATAAGTAAATATAAAGCCTCATAAAATGGAAATACTCAAGTAAAGTACCAGTACCTTGAATTTGAACTTGAGTACAGTACTTGAGTAAATATACTTCATTCCACATTTTTTTCTCAAACCAACTCAGTGATATTTATTGATTATTTGTGTGTAAAGGGTTCATTCATTCATTCATTCATTCATTCATTCATTCATTCATTCATTCATTCATTCATTCATTCATTCATTCAAACATTTAGTTATAAGAGTTATTTATTCTTTAAGCAAATCTGAATGCAGTGATGCTGACAACACACCATTTATCATTATAATTCTACATAATTCAGCAGCCATATCCTGAAGGTTTGGGGACAGAACTGAGGGACACAACATGACAAAATAATGACAAGCAGGCAATGAAACCGAAGCGTAAAGCAGATATATTCCTCACAGCTCCAGCCGTTATCTTTTCTACTCTCTCATGGTTACTGGGAAGGAATCAACACACCCTGTCAAAGTTCATCTCTCCTGACGCGCATAATGGGTCTCACCCTTTTAATACCTCTGACCCTGGTGTTATTTTAATCACCGTGGTTTAAGTCTGTGAATGAATGAGCGACAGTTACTTATGGAAGCGCTCCTGTAAGCATGCATGCTCTGAACCTGTCATGCCACCTTCACTCCTTAAAAGTCCTCTAAAGGGTAAAGTACACTTAGGCCGTTGAATCTGCGACTGGAATCCACTGGCTGACACTGTGATGTGAAGGGGAAACAGATTCATTTTACAATCACAACCTACTGAGCGGGTACTTTTACTGAGGTCTTTCCACTGGGACAGAAAGCTGAGGTCAATTTAGATTCTCCAGATCGTTTCTTTTCAAATTTAGTGAATTTCTCAAGAGGATTATCTACATGCCATGGAGGAAGACCTCAACAGCACCATTCATCCAGCTTGTTTAGAAGACCCTCCGCTGGCTATCGATGTGATCAGTCGTAAGTGATCCACATGCATCCTGCTAACTGATAATGCTTTCCTTATCAACCAGTCAGAGCTAAGGATAGTGACAACTCCCTCAGCAATGTCACACTTGTATCTGAGAGTCCTGAAAGCACCATGTGCTTTTCCAGTTTCTTTATTTATTTACCTCTGTTACAAAATATGTCCCACAAAGTAAACTTCATAGTAAACTGTCATGGATGTACAGTAGTCATGTGTCTGCTGGAGTTAAATGTGCTCGTGCCACAGTAGGAGTAACAATAGCTCTTGCTAAAGTTAAAAAGCAGCATTCCTACCTCATTTTAAGTACATTATCTAATCCAAGCAAAATCATTTCTGTGCTGTTTGTGTGTGATATTTCACATAAAGTGACACACGTGTGCTGTATGTGCCTGAACGCCTCTCTCTCCCCCTCTTACTGTGTCAAATCAGAGCTAGATGTCTATGATATCTGCCTGTACAGCATGCTCACCTTCATGTCCTGCATGTCCCTGCTGCTGTACCTGGAGCAGTGCGTCTATATTTATAAAAACCTGGGTTACCCCAAGAAGACCTCCCTCATTTGGATAAGTGGCGCAGCACCAGTAAGCACTTGTTTGGCCTGTTTTGGCGTTATAATATGCCGCTAATTCTGAAACCAACACAGTCAGTTTAAATCACTTTATATGTGGAGAAAGTTTGAAGAAGTCTGCAACAGGAAATGTGACTGAAACAGAGAAAACTGAAGATAAAAATCAAACCATGCTACAGTATATTGAAATACTGCTGTCATTGCGTGTTACTGTATTTCTCTGTTTCAGGTCATCGCCACCATGTCTTGTTTGGGGATGTGGATCCCGAAGGCAGTCATGTTCACAGACATGACGTCGAACTGGTGCGTTTCCTCTCAGACAAGACCTAAGTCAGTACACAAGCGGAGGGTTTCTTTCAGTGATCCTCATAGGAGCTCATGTTAAAAGCAAACCAAACAATCAGTATTTCACATGTTCTCTCCTATCTGCACTCACTTCCTTCACACAACAATAATTATCAGCGATCAGCCTTTGATGTCTGTTATCTGATAACTGTGACCAGTAGCTAGGCCACCGTGCAGTGAACTCACCATGACTGTTAGCATGTTTGCCATATCATCATTTAGATTCCCCTTCACGCAGCTATATTTAAGCATATTTAGGTCAACAGATTTTGGCAAAGCCAGGCTGTTTGCGTAAATAAGCCTGTGCTAAATGGAACTGGCTGAAAAAAAGCCAACAGTTTAGTTAAAGTAGGCTAAATCATCCCAAACCCAAAGTTCAGGGCCGACCATCCGTGGACACTCCGCTGTCAGAAGATCAGTTAAATTACAACAAGGTAAACATAATAAAAGCCCTGAAAACTTGAAAGCTTTGTATGAACTAGCTGGATGACTCATTACACACTCAAAGATCATGCTCAACCTCAATAAAATGCAGAAGTCTGCCACCCGCAGCATTAAATTTTATGTGCTTTCTTGGCACACTGCATATAATTCAGCATGTTTAACAGTTTTTGATTTGTCGCAACGTGCCAAGAGGAGGTGTGTTTTTCTGTCATAAACAAATGAAATATTACATTAGTCATTTGGCACGCTGCCCTGAAAATAAACTTCAGTGGAGTGATTTTTGTGAATTACGACATACCTGCTCTTTCTTCTCTTTCTCCAGTTTTTTCGCAGTCGTGGTGTATAAGATCTTGGTTCTGATGATCAAGGAGTTTGGGGGAAGCACCGATTTTCTGAGACGGTTTTCTGGGAAACCCTTTAAGATCAGTACAGGGCCGTGCTGCTGCTGCTGCTACGCATGCTTACCCTACGTGCCCATGTCATGGTATTTACACCTGTTCATATTAATACAGTCTGGCTATTACTAGTCTGTCCTATTCTAATGCTGCTCTTGTTTCTATACTGTCTCTAAATTGACTGCACAGTGATTGTACGCTGCACTTATGACTGCATCTATTTTTAATGTGGCTCTTTCTTTGGATGGGGTCATTCAGGCGAATGCTTTTCTTGATGAAGTTGGCTGCTCTTCAGTACGCAATCCTGAAGACAGCATTCTCTGTCTTCTCCATAGTGCTGTGGACAAACGGCGAATTTAATCCGTCAAATGTAAGTATTTTCAATGTTTCTGTACGTATCTAAAAATGAAATAAAAATGGCATGACATTTTACATATTTCTTTGCTTGTCTTTCAGCTAGGTGTCACCAGCGTAGGCCTTTGGATAAACCTATTCGTTGGCGTTCTCACCATCATCTCCCTTTGGCCTGTTGCCATCCTCTTCATGAACACTAAAAACTATCTACGCAGCATCAATATGATCCCCAAGTATGCCATGTACCAAGTGAGTCAACACAACTAATGCCACATATTTTGTGTTTATCCTGCATTTCTTCACCTGACACGTGTCTGCAAATAGCAACAAGAGCTGCTTTGTGTAGCATTTTCAAACCAAAACATAACTTTAGTCACACTGGTGCCTCTCCCACTCTTCTGTGTCAACTTGTTTTATTGCTTTATGATTCAAAATGAGAGTGTTGCAGTTTTTGGTCCACAGTAAGTTCTTTAAAGACTTGATGGAGAATTTCCTCGCAGCAAGAGAAAACAGTACACTTAAAGAACGACAGGGTTCATGGGACATGTAGTCTCAGTTGAGAGAAACATAAGCACTACAAATACTCTATTCTGTCGTTGCATTTATTTGGTATCATAGCACCAAACTCCTACTGAAAAATTGTGATTTTTAGAGATGCTACACAGTGAACCTTTACTGCATAGTGTATGTAATTGATTCAGTATTGCTTTCCTCCTTAGCTGGTACTTGTATTGAGTCAGCTGCAGACATCAATTATTAACATCCTGGCCATGAATGGAGTCATCGCCTGTGCTCCTCCCTTCTCTTCCAAAGCTCGTGGATCCAGTAAGAAACATCTCTGTCTTTCTGCATCGGCTGCTTACATGAAGTGAAACGATCAATCTGAAAGCCCAATTTTTTGCTCTCTCTCTCTGTCCCATAGTGCTAAGTCAGCAGATGATGATCATGGAGATGTTCATCATCACTCTGGTCAATCGTTTTTTCTACCATCGTACATATAACCCAATCCCCTGTGAGGAACATGACAACGACCAGAACGTCAAATTAGACGTGCACGCTGCTCTTGAGGAGCATGACGTCTAAGAAATGAGAAGAGTGAAAGAAGTGGAAGTCAACACTGCCTTTTAACGATGGATCAGATCATCTAAGTTAAGAGTTTCTTACCTCATTTTGATGCTTGAATGTAAGGGGAGAGAGAACATCACTACTTGGATGGTTTTCAACTGTATTTCTTTGTACTTTTTACACACCACTCACTGACATATCTAATAATAAACAATAAAAACACCTGTTTATTTTGGCTAATGGGTTTTTTGTGCGTAAGACACCACAGTAATGCTGACTTAGACCAAGTAGTGAAGATGTTGAACTGAGGCCTATGCTGACATCTGAAGTATGTCTTGCAGTAAAGTGGGCAGTAAATACTGCTGCATTATTCAGTTGGTTATGTATTCACTCTTTACAGTGACCTGGCTGCATGTATTGACCTAAACTGAGGATTTAAGCACCAAAACACGAACGCATTTATCAAAAAAGGATTTATTCTGTCTGTTGTTCACTGAACAACATGTACAGGGAGGTATTTATGACAATGTTCATTTTTAATTTAGTTTCAATTTGATTTTTGTGTGAATCTCATGTCATTCCATCTCTGCTGAAATAACTGATGTTCCCTGCAAAAGCATCTGTGAACCAGCCCGACTGTGCCCTTAAACCTCCTCCTGTGTCTTAACACAGGCTGCAGAAACAGGCAGATTTGTTCAAAGATTGCTGACCCACTTACTCAGACTTATTTGGGCCAAGGAATACATGTGGATGAGACAGCAGCTTTATTTTCAGACTCCGTGTTCATTTTACAGCCGTCTGCCGCCAAACGGTGCCACATGTTGTTTCCTCGGGCCACCACAAGAGGCCATGCTTGTTCCACCCCAAACCCTCACTGATTCCTCGGTAAATAAAGAACATCAAGTCGCCTCACATGAGCAATCAATAAAAAAAGATGTTCAACCCAAACAAAATGTTTACATCTTAAAACACAACAAATGAAAGTTTTTGGGCTAAAGTACTATTACAGTTGCTTACTTTAGAAGGAAAATTAAATACTTTAACCAAGCAAGCACAGACTGACTTCTCAGGTAAACTGCATTTATTCTTAAAGGCTGTCATCCCGTCTTTTAGTGAATGCTAGAATTCTAAAAAAAAATGAAAACTTGGACATAATAATGTTGACCAAACCATACAGTAAGAGATATCACACCACCATGCGCAAGAGAGTTTCCTTTAACTTTGCCCATCTCCTTTCTCCTGTTAAACTGAAATCCATTCATTTACAATTATGTAACATTCACAATGGCTCGCTTGTCTTCAGCAGTGTTGCAGACTCAAGTAAGACGTTCAAAAGGTCATTGCTATTAGTTTGATTTATTATCATAATATCTACATTTGCTCTTTACAGGAATCATTATATTTGTGCTTTACGCGTTCTCTCATAGGTGTTAGAATATTGCTTTTGGAAATAAAATGTAGCATAGCGGATGAATTTCAAGAGGAAAATACTCTACAAACGTGCATATAGGTCAATATGCTAATTATGTCCCCAACTTTGAGTGTAATTAATTGACACATTTAACTGCAATTGCTATTCGTAAAATTGCAATTTTGGTAAAGCTCCATAAATCTTGAGCAGACTGGGTTCACACTAGCTGTGAATACGATCAGTTTATTTAGAATAAAGGCAAATCTGTTAGATTACTCGACTGCATAAATAGATATGTCGCATTAATCTGGATGAGTTTATGTAAAGCCAGAGCATTCGGAAATCACAATTTGGCCCTATTAATGGAGTATTTGTCTTTGTTGTTTATGTAAACAGAGTCATCAGACAGAGAGGAAGAGAGAGAGGATGAGAGAGCCGCGTTCAGGGTGGGTTGATGACAGCCCCTGGCTCTGCATTGCTGACGAAAGCTGCTTAGCTCCTCAGTTGCTATGGCAACCAGGGAGAGCAGCCAGACAAAAACGAGGCAAAGGGGAGGGGCTTTCGAGGGAGAAATAGAGGAGAAAGGGCTGGATGGGAAAGATAGAGAGAGGGAGGGATACAGACAGCCGATAAAGAAACGCTCTGAGAGCCCAGAGGTAAAGCAAAGCAACAGACGGTCTGGATGCAAATGCTCACACCGCTGGCTGGGGAATAATAACTGCATCAAGTGACAGGAGGATACAGAGAAAGGGGGGAAACAGGGAGAAGATGGATGTACAAACGGAGAACATGGACCCCCCACCTTGTGAATCCCAATCGAGTGGAAAAATCAGAAAAGGATTCAAGCTGTTTGGCAAACGCAAGCCAGGCAACATCTTTTCTATTCGAAGCAAAGGGGATGGAAACAACAAGTCACCTGTTAACAGGAGCAAAACCCTTGATGGATTAACTGAGACCGCTGCGCCAGATTCGGAGCAGGAGCCAGACAAGGAAAAGGGACAGGAGGTGAGTCAAGGAGAGATGGAGCAGGCAGAAGAGGAAACGCTTGGCGAAGATGGCGTTCTGGCAGCCGCCCATCCTCGACCCTCCATTTCTTCAGTCAGCTCAGCCAAGTCCCTCAGCTTCCTGTCGTTATTGAGGGGTGGCCGGAGAGGGACAGGGGACCGCAGAGTCCACACCGTGTCCCAGCCTGTGGGTCGCCAACGTCGTGGGCTGAAGGGTCTCTTTGGCAATGTTAAGTTACGATCAAAGGATAAAGAGGACAAGGAGGATGCTCCTCCGAGCCCACTTCTCATGTCGTCCCGTGCCAACAGTGTGGAAATCATCAAAGAGGACCTCACCCTCACCCCCAAATCTCATCCACGCTCTCTGGACAGCCCAGAGACTGAGAGCTGTGAGCCAATCAAGAGCTTAACAACACAGGACAGTACAGCCACGACCCCTTCAGAGACTGTAACTCCCCCGGAGACAGCAGGCAATGTGAGTAGAACTAATGAGCATGTGTCGCTTTTTCCCACCTCTGAACCACCCTTGGTACCCGGTGATAACAGCCTGAGCTGCTTGCTGGCAGACATCTCCTCTCTCCTGACCTTTGACTCAATCTCAGGGGGTGGAGACATCATGGCTGATGTGGAGGCAGAGTGGGGAAAAGCCAGCAGTGCTATCAGTGCTGTTGTGACTGAAGTCACGTCATCATCCACATCTCTCTTCTCCAAACCCTCCATCTCCTCTCCGGTGTCTTCTACATCCGTCAGCACCGCTACTACAGCAAAATCCTCTCCTATAGCCGTCCCCACAGCCACCTCGACCAAATCCTTTACTCCTCTCGCAAAGTCAACTTTTTCCTCCTCTCCCATTACCAAGCCGAGCACCATCATCACAACATTGACCAAATCTTCTACTTTGACTACTCACTCAGTCAAATTGAGCTCAGACTCGACTCCACCATCTGAGCCTGCTACCAGCATTACAATTAAATCAACTCCTGCACCCACCACAGGAAAACCTTCAACTACCCCTGTGACGATAACAAGCCTTTCATCTCCAATGATGACTTTGATGACTATTAAATCCACACTGAGCTCCAACTCTGCGACCACCATGGCTCCTCCGAACACCCCGGCCACTGTAGTCAAGGCTCCCTCAGTCAGTCCAATTCTTACCTCTACAGTTAGTAAATTGGCTTCAGAGCCTCCTCAAATGATTCCTTCAGTAAATAAACCTAGCCCTGTAGCTACTCCACCTCCTGCACCAGCTAAACCTCCACCAGTAACCCATAGCCCTGCCACCCCTCTTGATTTGACCCAACATCCACCTGTAAAATTGGAGTCGGCTAGTAATTTGAACCTGCAAACTTCCACTTCCTACAAACCTTCCCTAATCTCAGCAGCAGGACAATCTAAAGCCCCAGTGACAGTACCACCGGCCTGTACTGTTACAACCAAGCCCCCCTCTCCTGCACTGAATATCCCCTCCAAGATGACAATGGTTCCCACATCAACTACAACCTCAGGCTCGGTATCTACCCTTTCCAAGCCTTCGCTCACCTCTAGCCCAGTGGACTTCAATCAGACCCCTCCCTCCGTTGTAACTGTTCCCAATGTTGGTCCTTCCTCTACCCTGACTACCACAACTAAAACTCAACCCAGCGCTTCGTCTGTTCCAACTCCAACTGCTTCAGATAGAATTCCACCTATGAGTAAACCCGCTCCTGTATCAGCATCTTCAGATAAGCTGCCCCCTGCTTCCACAATAACTTCAGCCCCTATCACTCATGCTGTTTTTTCTACAGCATCCCCAATACCTCCTGCTCTGGGTCAGATACCAGTCTCTCAATCTAAAACCACACCTGATTTCCCGATTTCTGGGTCTAAAGATGTCCCTGCTACTGCTCAAATTCAAGATTCTAAATCTAAAGTCCCTCCTGCCCCTGCTCAGATCCCAGTTTCTGAGTCTAAAGTCCCTCCTGCCCCTGCTCAGACCCCAGTTTCTGGGTCTAAAGCCCCTCCAGCCGCTACTCAGATCCCAATTTCTGAATTCAAAGCCCCTCCTGCCCCTGCTCAGATCCCAGTTTCTGGACCTAAAGTCCCTCCTGCCCCTGCTCAGATCCCAGTTTCTGGACCTAAAGTCCCTCCTGCCCCTGCTCAGATCCCAGTTTCTGAACCTAAAGTCCCTCCTGCCCCTGCTCAGATCCCAGTTTCTGAACCTAAAGTCCCTCCTGCCCCTGCTCAGATCCCAGTTTCTGTGTCAAAGGATCCCCCTGCCACTGTTCAAATTCAAGTCTCTCAATCTAAAGCCCCTCCTGCCCCTGCTCAGATCCCAGTTTTTGAATCTAAAGCCCCTCCTGCCCCTGCTCATATCGAAGGTTCTGTATCTACTGACCTTCCTGTCCCCATTCATACCAAAATTTCTGTATCTAGAGACCCGCCTACTCCTGCTCAGTTCCCAGTTTCTCAATCTAAAGCCCCTCTTACACCTACCTCTGCCCCTGCCCCTTTCCCTGTCACTTCGCTTCCTTCTACTCATGCACCATGGCCAAGTGAGGCCCAAGCCTCTGCTAAGATGAGAGGAAGTGGACAGGCATCAGTGGACGGGCAGCTGGCTAGTCCAAGTAGCACAGGTGCCCAGGGGCCCCAGACAGTGCCGTCCAAAACAGACGAACTGCATAATGAGTCACGAATGAGCCTCCAAGGGCCCTCCAGAGAAAAGAGAGCACCACAAGTAAAGGCATCAGGACATAGCAAAATACCTGTAGTTGGAGGGAGCAGAGCAGGTAAGATACCTGTCCGGGAAAGTCAACATGTTGATGATGAAGCGAGCAGGGCTGTGCTAGAAGAGGAGCGGCCCCATTTCAACTCACATGATGCAGGAAGCAAAGATAAAACCAGTGATGTCGGGGCTACTGTGCCCACCTCAAAACACACCCAGGAGGAGAGTCAGCAGCCCCCCCAGCCGAAAGTCCTCACCAGTTTGCCGCGTGACTCAAAGATCCCTGTGAAGCATGGCGCACAGTCTCACACTGCCTCCCAAATCCCTCAAGCTAGAGAACCACCTCGCACCAAGATACCTGTGTCCAAGGTTCCTGTCCGCAGGGCTGGTAATAAACCTGTGGCTGGCAGCACTCAGATCAGAAAATAAAGCAATGGACTGAATCAATTAACAATACAGATTATGGCTCTGACTGCAACTTTTTTTTTCCACTATAACATGGCCACCCTTTTTTTAATTCATATTTCTATACTGTATTTCTATGCTTGTCTCTCTGTCATCTCTTGGCTTCACTACACCATAAGCAACAGTAACAGAGTCAAGGAGGCTGACAGCACTCAAGCACAAAACATCTCCACAGGGAGTGAAAGCAACAAGCCTGGCTCTTTGGCGCTGGGACAACTGGACACGCACTCAGGAAAGGTTCAGGGTCACACCTGAACACACAGCAGCATCGGTAACTAAGGATAAGCAAGATTAAAGGTCTTCTGGGAACACAGTCACACACACAACATGGGCGAGTGCCTTTTGAAGGGTGCTTTTCCTACAGACTCTCAAAGTTTGTTCAGTCTTTTCTACAGTACTTTTAACTTTTGTTACTCCCACTTTTTGTAGGAACTGTCAAATCTTTTTTGTCTTTCTTTCCAGCAAGTCTCTTTGATAACAACCAGTCCCTTTATGTTTTTATTTATGTCGGGAGAAGAACCACAGGAGCTCTATAATTACATGCAAAACAACCAAATTTACATTCCACACCTATCTCTGGATGTATGTAGCAGAAAACGTGCCATTAATTTTTGTACAAGATGTTGAACTGTACAGCGCCTGTGTGTCCGCCTGCTCATATGTAACATGATCTGAGCTCACTGTGAACTATGGGAGAGAGACTGGCTTTGAGGGAGGAAAGGAAATAACTCCTTCCTGGACAGTGGACAGAAGCCATTATGAATGGCACCGTGGACGTTTGAGCGAGACAGAGAGGATGCTGAGATGAGATTTCCACCTCATGCACTGGCACATCCTTATCCTTACCCCACTCATACTCAGATGAGAACAATATCTCTGTGTATAGTCTCATCTATGTTATTCTGTTTCCTATTTAATCAATAAAACAATATGAGTACTTAGCAAGATGAGATCTGTTTAAGTTGTGAATTATATCCTGTTTCCCATTTTGTGGCAGCTTGCAGACAGATAAGAAATGTGAGCACATATAAGACAAATAACTGGCGCTGTATTAGGTAAGAATACATAACCTCTTGAATCTCTATGTGGAAGGAAATGACATAACTCTAGAGAAAAGCTAAAGATCCGAGTAAAGAGAAATGTCAAACACTTTATATTTTCACTGACAAATCCCCACAGTGGTGAAGCATCTTACAACAGCCTGAGCTCAGAGTCCTCATAGGAAAATGATTCCAACAACATCCACCCTCAAAGCTCACTGACCTGAATAGTGAGCACATGAATGTCAGCAGAGCCCAGCCAATCAGCCGCAAGGGAAAACGCTTAACATGCATACCTTATTATCAGGAAAAGGGTTTGGGAATGTGTGTCATTGCTATTCTTAGTGTGAAATGCACTCAATGTGTCTGCTGAATAATGCCTCTCAGACTGAGTGGATCATTTGATTTGGACAAAATGCAGATAATTATTTAAAGACCAAAGGCTGGAGTGAACTATAAAGACTATGTACAATGCTGCACAAAAGCAACTCCAAAAGCTACTAGTGGTGAGAGTAAAACCTCAGGTTAGGGATGGGAATCTGATCTGAGTCACGGGGTAACATTCAGGGGACTGTGGCGTTAGGAAGAAGGAGTGAAAAACAAAGGGTGATTTTTTTTTTTCTTTTGCAAAAAAAAAAGTATTGCGGAGGTGACACAAAAAGACCTCTGTTTACTTTAGGAAGCCAGGGGTGGCAAGCTAAGAAGAGAGGACCTTCCTTCAAAAACACGAGTTTTTCAGCATATCAGGTGCTGTTACAAACTACAGAGGGTGAAACCATCTCCCTGGGATAAGAACAGTCTCCCCCTGAGGCCCTGGCACATCACACGTTTACCTCTCGGTAGCACCTGGATTCAGGATTAAAACTTTCAAAAATTGTCTTGAACAGCATGAGATTTACAAAATTTACAGCAAAGATCACGCTGGTTAAACAGGCTCACACTGCGCCACAGTGTGATAAATCACATTATGTTTTCCATTACAGCAAAGCATGAACAAGGATCCTGCAGAAACGGAAACAGGCATAGTCAGTGAATGCTGCCTTTTGTTGACATCCATTCACATGATTGTCTCCGCAATGTGGCTTTCATGCTTATACTGTAAGTGATCGTGCCAACAGCCTTGAGTGAAGAACAACCACAGAACTTGTTGGAATAAACTTTTGAGCTATATTGCACACAATGTCTCAGAGCACCTCTGTTTATTTCTTGTTTGTGAGTCTTTAAGACGAGCCCCTTGCCCTCAATATGTTATAGAAATTACAGCACCCATAATGCACTGAGGCCACCCTGGCTGTAAGGTCTGTGTGTGCTTGTGTCTGTTTCTGCCACTGGAGAGACGGTGCGCCTCTTTAGAACCTAATTTAGCATGCTTCATTCTGTGTTTCCATGCCAACCCCACTAGGTCAACCAATGAAAGCTGCGAGTGTCGGGGGGAGGAGTTTAAAAACCTGAGTCCCTTAATGAGCACACTCACACTATACATGCTAATAAGGCCAGTTATCACTTCATACACAATTTTAAATGGGATCATGGAGCTATAACAGTTTAGTGTACTGTAACAAGGCTTCACTGTAATTTTGAGACATATTTTACACACGGAAACAATTTGCTTCCAAACTCAGGATTGCATTGACCTGAGATGAACCAGTCAAGTCAGAAATGGTTCATAAAAGCAGAAGATCCTACACACCGATGAATAAGATGGCTGTAAGAGATGTATTTATTGAATAAGCTGTAAAAAGTTCGAAAACAGATGAAGGGATTTACAGCTCTTGCTTCAGCTAAAAAAAAGCCTGCACCACACAGTACAGTACTGTAGACAGTATTTCATTCCCAAAATCATGTTCTTGAGTTTCTAAGACATTTTATACACTTTTCAGATATACTGGGAACTGATGACTTGGTACAAAATGCCACAATAATGGTGGTATTGACTCTTTTTGAGGCTATCTTAAGATGAATAAAAGGCAGACTCCTTCAGGAGGTTTGATGAAAATATCTAGTTACACTAAACTACAGAGTCATTGTGCAGCCCTATATAATTGATTCCCACTGGCCATTGATTCCCATGGTGGTACATTACATAACGGTGTAAAAATACTGCTATTGTACTCAATACTGACTGGAGAGCACATCATCTTGCCATTTTGGGCTTTACAAAGCTTCTTTTAAGTACAAATCAAAACTTCTGCAGCCCATTGATCCACCATTGTTCCACTAACAGTTTAACAGCCTGGGAAACATAATGTTCACATTCAATAGACAAACATAACAATTCACAAATGTGATCCATAATCAAAATCATTTATTCTTATTCAGATTAAAAAAAAAAAAAAAGTCAGTTCTAAACCTGTAGCATTATTTCGACTAAAATTAACATTTGCTCATACACAAAATATAAAATAGTAAATTTATTAAAAATATATATAAATGCAGCCATTTGTTTGGTTTCAAGGCTTGTGTCTAATACAGTGGAGACAGTTTGTGGATGAGATGTTAATATGACAGATAACTCTCTCTGAGAGGCATCCAGCAAAGGCAACAACTCATCTGCAACACTGTCAGCTCTGCAGCCTGATCTGCAGTCAGTAAACACACAGCTGCTGGTACACGTATCTTTCAGCATCAGATAGTAAAGCTGTTGCAAATAGTCAAAGAATATGCAGATCAAATATATGGATTTTTATAACACATGTAATAAAAACTACAAAAATAATTTTGTGTTCAAGATCAGAATAATGATTTTATGTTTGCTTCCAAAATGAAAATCTTAAGCTTCATAATACATGTACACATATCTGATATATAAGCATCAGAAAAAATGGATCACTGAAGCTCCACTCTTTCACTAACTGCTCATTTAAGTGAGCATGGGCGACCAGCCAGAGCATGACATCATTTCAGTGCAATAACTCTACACTGAGGCCCTCTGCTGGTGAAAAAACATACTGAAATGCCACGGAACATGTGGTGACGCAGTACATATAGCATCACTGCTGCACAACATGGCCTCGTCATACCAGGCCTGTGGCCTCCACTGTAGAGGGGGAGCTAGCTGCACAGTGGTAGGCAGGAAAGACAGTACCATTGTGATTTGGGCAAATTTTCTACTTTTATGAGTAGAATATTTGCTGGAAATTACAAATAATGTGCCCATGATCATCTCCTTCATGGATGAAGGTTGTATGTTTGAAGAAAACATTATTAAGACTCACTGGAATGAAAGTGATGTAAAGAGAGATGTGAAGGAATACCGATGGTGGACCATCAGACCTGCTTTAAATAAGAAGACAGGACCAGCTTATGCCGGCAGTCTGGCAGCAGCAATCAAAATGCTTGAGCTAAAAATGCAAAATAATACTCACACTAATTCTGTGTGAATGTTAGTGACAGTATAGAAATAAAAACGTGAAGATTTGGACGGGTCAATCTTCTCTGGTAAAAGACTGGCAAGCAGTTGTGACCCACTGATTCAGACATTTAAAACAAAGAAATTTCAGTCTCTGAAACGCTGAAAAAGTGGAGTCCAACCAGAAGCAGAGAGGGGAGAAGAAGGTGAAGAAACAGAGGTGGTCCAACAACTTAAACTCTGGTTTGAACATCTGGGATACCTACAGAAAGCTGTTTATAGAAAGACAGCATCGGTGTGTACCGTAGTTTAGAAGTGTACCAGATGTTGGGTTTTTGATCCCCCCTGATCCTTGAGGTTTCATCTGAACAAAAGTCAAACATAACAGGGAGCGTATCTGAAAAGCGGGGATTTTGTAGAAGGAAAGTTGGAGAATGTAACAGCTTAATTGTTGTAAGACTTAGTGATGCTTCAGCTACTCATGGTACATAAACAAAATAACTACACAGCTTAATTATGAAACGTGTATATCAACTCTTTTGATCTGCTACACATGGTTACATGATAAAGTGTGCTTTTGAGCATGAGCTGTAGGTTACAAATACTAAAAAGTGTAAACTGAAGTTCATTTCTCGTTGACCTGATGAACATTAAGCTCAGCTCTGCTCAACACGTTTGCTGTTACGCTGACACGCGCAGAGTGCCGAAAACCCTCCCGTGTGGCACAATGTTTACCGAAGGAATTGAGTGGTGTGGACCCTGATCTGTTGGCATCAGTCACACCATGAAATGCATGTGTCCTTCAGCGCCCGTTACCATAACATCCATCCAGATACGCATGGCCTCAGGCGACGGCGCCACCATGTAGTACACCCGATCGTGGGTCTTCAGACTGAAGGTCAGCGAGGGGTTGGGGCTCTTGGGTGCGGAAGTGAATGTAATTTTGAGAAAAAAGTGAAATAATGGAGAATAGGAGGGAGAAGGGTGAGGTTGTGTGTGTGTGGAAGAGAGAAAGACAAAAGGAGGGGGGGGGAAGCAGAGGATAAACAGACGTCAACGATATTCAAAGACAATGAGGCATGTGTGGACGATGCCGAACGCTAAAAATCACAGACACACACGCACGCAAACTGACTTACTTTGTGTGCATTCTTTAAATGGTCATAGTACACCTCCTCTATGGCTTGGAAGTAAATGACTCCTTTCATCTTGGTCTCATGTTTGTCTGCAGCGGAGAATGTAAACAGAACTGTTCACAGACACTGCGATCAAAGCTCGTTCTCAGCATCCAAAGTATCCTGGCTTAGTCACATCGCTGTTGCTCTAATTTTGTCTCACATTTTCAACAGAGAACTGCGACAAAGAGTTACTCACCTGCATAGTAGGTAAGCGTCCTGCGATTCTGGTCGAAGACGAACCAGCGTTTCTTCCAGGTCTTGATCTTGCCGCCCATTTTGACCAGGAAGCCTCGACAGGTTTTATCTGTGATGGCCAGATGGAAGCAGGCATCTGGGTTGTGCCCAGCTGCCTCAATATGGCCGTGAAGATCAAAGTCGTCTTTCCTTACAGGGAGGTAGCGAGTCAACAGCCGGGACTATGGAAACAGCATTGAAATAAACAACAGATGTAAACACTGCGCAGCACTTTATTCAGGAAGTATTTACATGAAGATTACGGTTTAAAAAACATCACATGTGAACCTCTTCTCATGTAAATACCTGCGATCTTTGTTTCTCCCTGAGCTTCACCTCTCTCTCCACAAGTCTCTGCCTCCTGCTCGTCTCCTCCTGCAGTCGTTTCTCCAGTTCCTCCCGCCTCCTCCGCTCCTCCTCCAGAGCCTGCCTGCGCATCGCCATCTCACGCTCCTGCACATGGCACAGAGCACAAGTGACATCCATCATCAAACACACACGTCCACATGCACGGTGAGTTTTGGTAAGCTTACTTACCCGATGCTCGAGGAGCCTCAGCTTCTCAGCCTGGGCCTCTCGGAGTAAACGCTCCATCTCCTCGATCTTCACCATGTTGGACATGCTGGCACTGATGGAGAATGGGAAACACAAGTCGTCACGCACAAGAAGAATCACAGCTAAAACAAACACACAAAGCACTGTAATAAACAAACCAAGGTTAAAATGAGGCCTTGCAAACACACTCAACTCATTTGTACAAATACCTAACACAAAATGAATGCATAGGTTTTTAGTTTTTTTTTAGTTTTGCAGGAAAAAAAGGCGACTTTAACAGCACAATGACGTGGGACTTCCTTGATTACAAACAGTCCCCAGCTTAAACACCACAGAGTGCCAGCTTTGCTATCAACATGAACTCTATTATAAGGCAACTGCATCTGCTAATTTGTATGCGGCTGTTGGTGAGAAAGTGTAATAACAGCTCGATATCATGTGGATATGTTTGTCTCAGATCTGACACAAAAACAGAGCATCACAGCCTCTTCAAAAGCACTTCCTCTTTAGAATATCACTCCTGACTATCCTCTGCAGCCTTTATGCTCCAACTTCTCCTCTAAAAATACAACTCCTCTTCTTCTGATTGACACAGATTCGCTCTGTCTACACTTTTCAAAGCAACCTTTCATCTGCACGTCTCTAACCTTGAGATGTTGTCTGGGGAGCAGGCGGAAAAGCTGGTCTCGAGGCTGTCAGAGCTGTCCACGCTGACGGTATCCGAGGCCTGGCTGTTGTCCGGGTACGAGAAGGACTCCAAGAACACGTTGGGCTCAGACACCATCCTGCTGCAAAAATCACTTCTTCTCTGTCTGTCGTCATTCATGTGTGCATGGTTGTTGCCTGCTGACGGATGAGAATATCACGGTAACAAAATGGAAATACCCTCAGTATGCATGGTCTAATGTTACAGTACCAAATAACTACAGCAGAGATGCAATTCATTAACTAGTTGGACCAGTGGAATAGCATCTTGTGATCATAATTTTATAAAATCTGTTTACAGCAACAGAGCCAAGTTACTAACTGTGGTCCATCAGGACAGATAAAGTCTCTATCTACTGTATTATACTGAGCAGTTTGTACAGAGAATTATACATGAATTTCCACTACCAAGTATTTTGTGTGTGGTACTTGTTTTGAGCATGCTGGGCAACCACGTAATTTGCCTCAAAATCACAAATTCCTATCTAGTATAATGTAGAGTACTAATGTTAAGACAAACATTTAGTCGTTCGTATCAGATTTGGGCTAAATGTGGCTCCCTTTGTGCATCACTGTAGCATTTCCTGTCTGGATACATGTACGATGAGGTTTTAAAGCTGGTCAGACGCAGCACAGACTTCATGCAGATGAGATGCGACGGTTTGGTACTCTGACTCACTCTTAGGAAGGCGGCGGGTGCTCAAGTCCCGCGGGGAGAAGCTGAAGCCTTGTGGGATGACGCTGCCACAGCTGGAACTTTGGGACAGAGGCAGGTGGGCCTGAGGAGGAAACCGCAGCACACATGCTGTTCAACACCAGGCTCTATAATCAACTACAAAAGGTCTTCAAGAGCAGAAAGCGCTTCATGAGCGGGATGGGTGTTGCAAGCCTGACTGAAACAGAGAATTCCTGCTTGGGTGGATCATTCTCTTGGGACAGAAAGTTCTGGATACAAATAATGAGGGCAATGAAATCCCCTCTTCTGCGGTCCAGAATCAGAATGAGCACCGTTATTTTGAAACTGTTGTTCAAAACTTTTTCCAATTTGGAAAAGTTGTAGTCAAATATCACAAAAATAGGTTATTTTTGTTTTAAATACTAATCAATCAATGGGTCTTTTGAACAGATTAGAAGCATCTTTTGTCAGATTTGAAACACCCAGTCTAATCCTACAGTATCCAATCTGTAATGTCTGCTAAAACAGCTAAATATAAGGACCTTGGGAGGAAGCGTGCGTCCCAGGGATCTGCCGTAAGAGCTGAGGAGCTGCTGGCTCCTCTTATGAGGTAGGTTGTCAGTCGGGTGGGAGCCATTTTCCTTGCTGCTGCTGCTTCTTCTCCTTTCTTTCAGAGAGTGCAGGTGCTGCAGGGATCACAGGCATTAAGGATAAAACTTCTCATATTGAAAATTTGGCCATTCACTGTGTGAAACACTTTGTCAAAACCACCTCACACAGTGCACGCCGCTGGTGGAAATATAAAGTATTATTGTAACTGTAACTGACACCCACCTCTGTGATGGCTACAGGGCTGTTAGTGAAGGTCTGCCCCTCAGACAACTCTGCATACTTTCCTTCCAAAGACGCCAGCTTCTCTCTCTCCTGCAGACGTCAGGATAGTATGTTCAAGTAAATAAAATCAAATATTTACAGTGTCAGCATGCGGAGAATGTCCTCACCTTCTGCAGCATGATGAGCAGATTGTTTTTCTCTCTCTGGAAATTCTCTCTTTCTTGCTGAGCCTGTAAAGTAATCTGTGAGGACTGTTTCTTCAGCGTCACGAGTCTTTCCTGTGACAAAACACAGCAGAATTTCACTACACAATACCCAAACTTTGGATGAAGCAAATATGCGGTCTTGTAGCAGAGGTGTTTTATTATGAAGCAGCAGTAGAGTGAACAGAGCAAATTCTCTTTTTGCACAATAATAATGTCTTCACCCTGATTTGGCCATTTCTGTGCGGCTTTGCCCAGGACTGAAAAAATCTATTAATTCTCTGTCTTTACGATGCAAATAGTATTTCATGCTTACCATTGCTGGTATTGTTGTTTCTTGTAATTAGTTCATGCTTTGTGCTGCAAATCTCACAATTTGGCAGCTTTATTTTCATGCACAACCTGTAGTAGAACCACAATGTAGTAACTGAAGACGCCAGAAAAAAGACAAAGAAAATTGAAGATATTAGAAATTTAAAATAGGCTTAAACTTTTTTTTTTTTTAAAGTCTACTGACAGGAAGTGTATCTCTTAAATAAAAATATGAATATGTCTGTGGGCCAATTACTGAAACCTGAGAGCAAGCCTGAGCTTCTGGGACCCTCAAGAAACAGTGTGTTGGCATAAACACGCACTGAAAAGTCCTGACTTGTACTAAATATCTCCTTTAGCTTAACCATTAATAAGCAAACATTTCAGATCTCGTCAAAATTTGGTTACGAAAATGAAAAGTGATGCAGTGCCAGCACTAACTGCAGTGTTAAACATGCACGACATGCTTCATGCGCACTCACAAACCTCACTGCTGTACCTTGCGCGTGACAGTAAGACGCTGACACTCGGCAATCTCTCGCAGCAGCTCTTGGCTCTGATTCTCTTTTTCCTCGCCCTGATTAATTTCTCTCTCCAGCTTCTGAAACTCCAAATCCTCCAAACTTTTTGTCTGCTCCTCAGCCTCCTACGAAACAGCACAGATACACACACACACAATACCCCAATAAGGTATAAGGTTATAAGGTAAAATGTTTTGCTTTTTTCAGCATCATATTTAATAATAATATTTTAGATTTAATTTAAGTTAAGTGACCATCTGCCTCGGAGTGATATCTAACAGATGCTATTACATTACACAAAGTGGTTTCAGGTGATTTTAGTTTTTCACCAAATTGGAGTCAGATGAACTAACAATTTTCTTCACACATGGTAACTATTTGGGCCCCTTCCCAAATGTGGGTCTACGGGGTACCAGGGCCGAAATAGAAGTTGTGAAAGGATCCAGGATTATAGAAAACAAGGTCAGGAGGGATAATAAAGGTGTAAAGGGAAACAAATTGGGGAGAAAAGAGAAAACAGACTGTACAGGTGAAAAATGAGAGCTGAGATATTTGTTTTTTCTATGAGTCTTGGAGCTCACTGCGAACATGAGCTCATTTTGGAAAGACTAAACTGCCGTGTGTCGTCCAGCAGAGCTGGTTCAGGTGTTCTGCCCACTGGTTTGTCAGAGGAGCACTGCAGCAGAGAAAAGTCAGCTAACTGGCCCAGATGCACAAACTTAACATCTTTTTATTACTTTGATTAGAGATGCCTTCACGTGTCAGCTGACTGGACAGTTACAGGCGAGGGTCTTTAAAATGGCCTTTCAAGCTGCTCTGCAGATCCCACTTGTGATGACATCCCTTGGTCTGGTGTTGTAGATATTTCCTCTTGGAAACATAATTTGTTTGTTTGGCTTTACAGGAAATGGAACTGAAACCATTTCAGAGGAAGCTGTGGTTGAACTGAACTTATCCCTGAGAGTTTGTTTGAGCTCTGGCTTCAGTGTCTGAGGATGCGTGTCCACATGCTTAGTCTTGATGCCAGCACTCCCTTTACTCCCCTCTGACCACTGTGTGCTGAACTCCTAACGAAGGACAAACTGGTAAAAGTATGAGGTCATTTAAGATTTCAAAAACTTGACCATTTTACATATTTTTTACCTGAGACTTCTCAGCGTGGCTCTTCTTCTCACTACTATGGATTTTGTCCTTAAGTTGGTCCAGAAGCTCTTTTTCCCTCTGCAGCTGGGCCATCTCGGACTCCTGTTCTCCCTCCAGCAGAGCACACTCCACCTCCATCTGCAGGACAGCAGCACAGTAAAAAAAAAAAACATAAACTGAAACAAACTTAAATAAAAACATCAGACAGAATAAGCAGCTGAAACGTAAAAACAAATGCACATCTTGTGTTGTGCTTCCTTATCAAAACACGATTGCTGATGGCTGCTTTGATCCGTAACACCACTGAGCATTAATAAGCTCACTTCATCAGCTTTACTGCTTGAGTGATAAACTTAAACACAGTGCTCTTAAGCTATCAAGAGGTCATCAGTTTATCTGACACGAGATAAGAACAAACACCATTGGGCCGCTCAGGCCTCAGCTGTGTTTACACACTGCACTGTGCTGCGTACCTCTCTGACCGACTCCTCCATCTGGTTGTCCAGGTCTTTGATCTTCTGCTCCAGCTCTTCTATGTTGTTCAGGACTTGAATCCTCTCTTCCTCTATGTGCGTTACTTCCTGTTTCAGCTGCACACTCTCCAAAGCCTGCAGTGACATCAGGAATGCATAGAAATGCTTGGCTGTACATTTTGTGCATAGACACACACATACACATACACACACACACACACACACACACAGCTTAACACTCATACACACTGCACATTCAAGAAATGCACAGGCATGCTGCACAGAAAAATCCCCTTCATAAAGTTTATTGCCTGTAGCATCTCTTGGTGATTGTATATTCAAAGTTTCGGAGAGTTTTTATATCATGAGAAACTACTTTTTCTGTGCATCCAGTGTGTTGTTAAACTAATTTGCCAGCCAGTAAAATCAGTTTTTCTGAATGAGACGACAGCAGCTGCTGTTTTAACTCATCCAGAGTTGGATCACTGAGAGCAGGATTCTTTTCCACTCGGTGTAATGGAAATCTCTATCAGTGCCAGTCATGCCAAAGTACTCCCACATCTTTCAGCATCTACCGACATTCGTTCATTCTCCTATATGGCTGCATTTAAGGGATCCTATATTATCAGGTACGCTTCCATGTAAAAGTCAGGATGATTGTTTTTGAGGCAAAGTCTCATGTGGCCAGCAGCTCTCGGATTTATAGTTTCCCAGGCGGGTTGTGAACGCTCTTTCTTCCTGTACACACTGCTCTGAGGAATGTAAGAGATGGAGGAGAGGGTATTTAGAGTCTGTAAAGCCCTGTCACAACTGACACATTGCAGACACGATGGTCTCAACCTGGAAATTCAATTTCTATAAACTCCATGTGTATTTGAAAAATTGTGTCCTTCACATAAAAGAGATTGGTTGATTACCTGTGCTGATGTGCTAAGTACATTTTCATTCTCATATGCTCCTCCATCCACTTAACTTCAGTATGTACTGTAGTCCAAAACATCTGGAAAAACGCATGCCTTTTCCATGCATATACACTAGCATTCTTCCACTCATACACACCCACAGTTGTGCATGCGCACACACACATGCGGACGCTAATTCTCCGTGGGATAAAGTCATTTCCTGTTCCCCCCTCCTTGAAGACTTTGAATGGCTGAGCGCTGAAACAAAACTAGGGCTTCTTCATTAAAACCAGACACACCGCTAGGTTGTTAGTGCTCTAGAGTGGAAAAAAAAGCTGCACTTTTACAGAGACAGCAACTCAGAGGCACTAGGACTAAGACGGTGGAGGAGGTGGCCTGCCTGGAAAGTAAAACCACAGCATTTGATAAAATTGCTATATATTTGTATTTGTAAATTAAACATGTTCATTCATTTCTCAGTACGTGCAGCGAGGCCTCCCACTTTGACACCTTCAAAAAAGTTGGTGAGAGAAACAATAAGGTCAAATCACAGTAACATCAAACCCGTGATGAGACCTTGCACAACTGTGATTTCCTAGTTTATGTGTCTGTAAAACATTCATAAACAGGAAACGTACAAACTGCAGACACTTGGAGTACTTCTGACTAAAAGCCCAAAGATGTTGAGGAATCCACCTCAAACAAGAGAAGCTTGTGTTGAATAATAGCAGGGGATACAAACTATATACAACCATCATGCACTGGATATGCTGTCAGCATATGACTCAGAGTCTGTGCAAGAGCTTCGTGCTACACATGTTTGCACAATTTTATCCAGACAAATTCAGCTTGAAGCAAATGAAATGCAAAATGTGTGTCATGATTTTGTTTTTCCAGACCACATTAACCCCTTCCACCCTTTGTTTCTAAAAACTTACAAAAGAAATGGCTGCACCAATATATAAACTGCAAAAATAGTAGATGTCTCGAACATAATTCTGTACAGATTTCCCACATGGTTCACATTTGGTATCTCTGGAAAGCGTAATCTGCACTGGGTTTTAAAACGAGGTTCTGTGGAAATGTGAAAGGGAAATGGAAAGCATTTACCCTGATATTATAACAGGTAAACAAAGATCAACATGCTATCAACAGTCTGATAAACTGCATTCCACAGCAGGGCTGTGTCTCTACACACTACAGCTAGGTCCTCTCTGTCTCATTTTAACACTCATTCTGCAGCAGGAAGACACTGAGAAAAGGCAAAAAAAAAAAAAAAAAAGAAAGAAAGAAAAAAGGATGGGAGGGAAGCAAAAAAAAAAGGATAAGATGCAGATACACTGAGGGAAGGTGCTTCCGTCTTCTACACCTGTGCACAGCAGGAAAGGCACAGGTGTTACTAATAACACTGACAATGACTTTGTTCTATTCAAGTGAGCCTGTACGTCATGTCAACATGCACAATACCAGGACAGTGACATTGAAGCAGCTAAATTCAACCAAAAGGCTTCATTTTTTTTATATATCTGTGCTAATTCACTGTGCTAATAGAGTGCTAACAGCCCAGCACCAAAGCTAGCAAAGCTGACAAAGCTAGCACTTAGCTGGTGAACATAGTGGAGCATTTAGCAGCTAATTTCTCTATTTTGGATAAAAGTTTGTGGAGGCACAAACACCAATAAAATTAGAGTGAATATTGGACTTACATTTGTCAAGTGGCCAGAGAAGAGTCCAAATAAAAGCTAATGTTGCCCCCTATTTAAACGACAAGCAACTGTTAACATGTTAGCTAATAGCATTGTATTTGTTAGCTTACTCGTGTGTTCTTCAGCTCAAAGTGTTCAAAGAATTCAATTAATACAGCTCTAACCCTCCTGTTATAAACATATTAGCCACTATGTAGCATACAGGTTGTGATATACAATACTAGACATTTTTTCAAGAAAGGATATGTCCTAGAGGTGTTTTTTTGTCAACTGTGACTGATTTTACTGATTAGCATAAATGTATTCAGAGCTGAAATAGAAACCAATGACATCAGTTTACATAGTACTTGAAATAAAAACATGCAGACCGCTGCAGGACCACCTAAGAAAACATCACTTCTGCAGTTAAAGTGGTCACTTGGCGACACTTACTTTGGCCCTGTGGTGGGTGGACGGTGAGGGGGCACTGCTATTCAGGCTCATAGCAGGTGAGTGGGATCTGGCCTCTCTGTAGCTGCTCTGCTGACGCTGGCTGGACTGCTGCTCCTCGGCCAGTTGGAAGTCTCTGGCTTTGGCCCCAAAGCAGCTCTCTGGGGCAGTGCTGCTGGGGGAGTCAGAGAACACAGACTCATCGTCTGACACCTGCAGCTTCTCCAGCTCCTTATTGATCTTCTGCAGGTCAGAAACTGCTGAGCCCGCCGGCTCTCTCTCCACATGGCCGAACTCGGTACACAGGTTTAAGATGGTCTCTAGGCGCTGGCACTCCTGTAGACAGATCCACACTTCATTATTTTACAATGTTTGAGTTATTTTCCTGTCAAAAGTGGATGAATCCGATACAAAAACAAACTCACCAATCTCTGCACTTTCTGCTCCCTGAGTCGTTCATCTCTCTGGTGCTGGTGATAGTCTCTCAGCTCCTCTTTGCCATTCAAAGAGCTGATACTGCCCACCCTCTGTCCTGGACCTAGCCCACCCTTCCCAAAGGACAACCTCCTCTCTCCGAAGCCCAGATCTAAGCCAGTCCCATCCATGTCGATCCCCAGAGAGCTCAGAGAGGCCAGGCTGGCCCTCCTGGGAGTACTGGGCATGCTGGCTGGTACTGTCACATCTGGTGGCTGCTCCAGGGAGGAGAGACTGCGCCGCGGCCCTGCTGAGCCCACTCCTCTGTGGGAACCCACTGAGTGGCGTGACGGTAGCGATAGAGCAGGGGGGTCTGCTGCATTGTTAAGCCTTGGCAGAGAGCGGCTGTGCATCCCCAGGCTGTTAAGGGAGCCAGTGGAGTATTTTCTCTGCCGAGAGTCTCCTCCAGCTTTGCCCTGAGAGTAGAGCCTGCGGCCCATTCGAGGGCTGGACGGCACACTGGCTGCTCCACTTTTGACCCTGGGAGAACGAGGTAGGGGCTGCCCATATGAGGAGAGCAGAGAGCTTCCATCTGCTGTGTTAGAGAGGAGCAGACTGTCTTGTGACTGGTGGCGAGAGTGAGGGTGGCGGAGTAAGCCGTTAGGGCTCAGCTGGCGTTCACCTTGGCGAGGATATGGAGGCACGCTGCTGCTGGTCATGTAGGAGAAGGCTCTGGAGGCCGATGGAGGCCGGTCTGTATTGCTGAGCACTGACAATGGCCTAGTGGACTGTGATCCAACACCTGAGGGCACGCTGAGGTACTTGCGGCTGCACTCAGCTGCCCTCAAGCTGGCCTCCAGAGCACTCTTCCTGCGCTGCAGAGTCTCCATCAGCTCCTGCAGCTCTGCCTTAGAGCGGGAGCCCCTCAGCAACGTCCCACCCACTGAGCCACTGCTGCTGTGCTCAATCTTCACACAGTCTGTAAAAAAGAGAGAGCTGTCAGAGCGTGAAATCCTGCCTCTTTTTGGGTGCTGTGATAGAGTCTGGTTTAATGTCACTTCTTTAATAAGCACCAGCTCAGGGAAGAAAAGTGCTATCACACTTGTGCTGAGTGAGGGAGGGAAACCAGTGAAGAATGTAGGCTCATACAGTTCTGAGCCCAATACAAACATTGGCTCAATCAGTGGTTAAGCTTCTTCTAAAAATGGAAGAATGCTGGTGGAGCAAGACAAGCCATAATGCATCATAGTCTCGACTGTAAGAGAAACCCAGAGGACACCCTCCACTCCAGCCCAAATATCTTAGCAAGCAGTATGAGGACAGTGCCCTGAGTCATGGGTGGCTGGATGATGAATAAACGTATAATTATAGTTCATGTGATAGCAAAGAATGTCCACCTCCTGTTTTATAAATTAAGTCTGGGCCTTCAAAATGACAAAACTTTGCTGGGCTAACTAAAACTTGGATTAGTAATTTAATTAAACTTGCTGTCAGACATCATGAAGGCTGGTATCTTCCTCTCTCTATAGAAATTGTTGTGGTGTGACAATGTTGCTCAGTTTGAGATAAAATCCTCAGTGCTCTGTGTATTTTGTCAGCTGATCATTACTGACAATATAAGGCAGAAGTTGGCCTAAAACCCAGACGCTTTCAAAGTCTTGAATGCGAACTGATGCAAAAGCAGCTGCCCCAGGTTCATGGAGCATTTAACCAACCCAGATTTAGTATCATGTATTCATTGTTAACCAGCTAAAATTATCTTGTTATTCAGCTGAACAGAAGTGGAAGATAGGTTCAATCAAAAAGCATAAGGGACATGCAATCGAATATTAGATGTGAAATGAATAATCTAGAAGTGTAGATTACTGTGAGATTCACTGCCGAATGACCCAATCAGGGTGATTAATACCGTCTAAATGTCACAAGGAAACATAAATTTGAATGTTGTCCTACCTGAGCCATAGCCCAGACCGGCGACGGCACTCCTTTGAGGAAGCATGCTGTTCATCACAATGACCTCTTTTCTCTGATTCAATCTGAGGATGCAGGATTCAGCTGGGCGCTATGTGCTTTGTTTCCTGAGAGGAAGAAATCAATATGAAACTCACGACCATGAAAAGACTGTAAATCCTAATACCTACTGGAAAACAAATAAATAGTGTACATAACAATACAACATTATACAGCAGCACCTTCTGATCTGGAAACACAGTTGAGTCCATGCCTGGCGGGCCCTCCACTCATCCTCTAAAAACTCTACAACAGTACCTAATTTCAAGCACATATTTCAGATGTGCATATTTAAACAGAGAGAGAGAGGAAAAAAAACTTTCCTGAAGACTAAGTCGGAAAACAGATCTGGAGGAAACTTTTTATGCCTGGCACAGTCTCACCAATAAAAACCAAGTCTGAAAAGCAGCACTCAGCGCCTTAATTGATCTTTTAGCCCCAAACTCATGACCAGTCCATGAAAGTATTCCCTCAGAGTTCCAGAGTCATTGAGACGGCAGCCAAAGTTAGAGGTTCAGGCTGGGGAAAGACTGGGACGGCATGAGGACCGGAGGTGCAGCTCATGCTAAAACCATTAGTCCATTACCTGAAAATCAATATTTTTGATTTTTTCAAACAAGTAAATTCATTTACTGAGAGAAAATACTGAATATTTGCAGGTTATAGCTTCCTTGTCACTATTTCATTTAATTTAGTTGTTTCATTTTGGGATCTAGTGACATTTTATTGTGTAACTGATTAATCAGGACATCGTAAGATTGGATGATGATGAAAACGAACGATCCAATGTTGAGCCATGAACAGCACAAAAAGAATGTCTGACTGTCTCCTCTCAGGAAAATTAAAGCTAAAAGAAATGAATACGTCCAACAGGACAAAGAAAATCAAAGAAATACATGCTGAGGTCCCCACACTCCTCACATAAGGGCAGATTGAGTGAGGATATTGTAGGGTCCACTGATACAATCGAGAGATTTTAAAAGGCAGACTGTTTCCTGAGTCCACAGACAGCACACACAGCGCAGAGAAGGACAGAGACGGCTGATCCAAGACTTGCTGGTCCTGCTGTCTGGAGAGAGGGCCTACAGGAAGTGGGGTATCCTTTTACACAGTCACACAATCAATCAGCATGAGTTCATTCTCGAGACCGCCTGGAGGGAGGCGGGGGGTGGGGGGCTTCACATCAGGAGCACGGGTTTTTACTGCATCAGCCAGAGCACAGGCCAGCAGTGTAGAGCAGATCATAAACACAGAGGCGTGTAAACAGTTTGAGGAATGGCCACTGATAACATGTTTGTCATTGAAAGTGTGTTAACTCTGTGAAGATAAACCCTTCCACATTGCACAAGGCTCAAACTGTTGTTGTCTTCACTCTCTGTGCAGACAAACACTGTTTATTTTCAGGGGTTTTCAAAGGAAATTAGTTTGAAAATCATTCAGGCCACAAACGCTCATTTTCATTTATGGATAATCTCCTGATTATTTTCAGTAATAAAAGATAAAATCCATCCATTTTGCCGATCAACTGCCTCCTAAAATCATATCGGCTCTAAATTCACTGCACTGCTTTTACAATATTCTGATTCAACATCAGGCATTAACAAACTCACACACATTCACACGCACACATACACGCAGGGATGAAATCAACAGTTTGAGGACTTGCCGATTGGCTGTCATCCACTTTGCTTTTTTAAATGGCTGTGACAGTCTCCAGCGATGTTAAGTGTGCGGAGGTAAACAGTAATCCAGACAACTACGGCTCAAACGTCATTCATTTTGACTTTTTGCATGTTTCTTGTCCATCAGTTTGACACATTTACATTTGCCTGAGTCATCTGTCTGGCATTCTTGTAATTGTACACATATGTTAACTGCTCTACATTTGGCAACAACTGTGCATGCAGCGCTATGCCTTAAACTATGCACTGTACTTACTTAAACTTTAAAGTTAAGCCTGACACAGCAGCGCAAATGAGACAAAATGCAGCCATGTGGTTCTCACCGAGCATCACTGGTTGCATCGAGCTGGACATTTAGGAGCTGACTGAAAGCGTGAATTAAAAGCAACTAACCTCTGTTTTCTGTCCCATTCACATAGTAGCTCCTGAGTTTTTTGGTGTCTTGTTCCTGAAGCTGAAGTCTTCTCTCTCCCTCTGTCTGTCTCTCTCTCTCTCTGTATGAAACAGCAAAGTAAAGTCTTCCCATGACAAAGGATCAGACAGGAGACCCTCTCCCTCCTCTCCCCTCCCACCTCAACTCTCTGCTCAGACTCCCTTCCCAGGAGAGAGAGAGAGAGAGAGAGAGGGGGAGAGAGTGTGTTTACTTTGCAGCATCAGGCCTGGTTGCTGCCCCCCTCTGGTTAGAGAGAGAACTGTTCTTATGTAGAAAAGCAACAGAGCAGATGGGCAAGAAGGAAGGAACGAAGGAAGCATTATTAGTTTTCATTGTAAGTGTCTTCAGAGGAATTAGTATGTTTAATCCCTTCTAACTTCAGTCTGTAGCTGATTCTGAGCTTTGACCTCTCAATGATCAATAAGCTCCAGTATCATAGTATTATTGTCATATTCCAGCAGGAGACACTGGGTTTGAGTGAATTACTGCAGATCTGTGCTCGTCATGTGACAGCATCTAACCTCCCTCCTTCTACCTTCAGAGACTGTCTGCACTTCACATTGTATTTACAATGGCAACAGTTTTTCTGCTGTCTGGCCCGTTTGTTCACCGAGAAACAGGGCTCAACCCACAATGTGTGTTTTCTGTGGGAGAAAGAGCAAGAGTTGGCATTGGTGCTGAAAGTTGTAAAAAAAAAAAAAAAAATGTTGACTCTTAGATTGTTGTTTCAGCAGTATGTGGAGGCGGGAGGAGGCCCCATCGCTGTGTTTGAAACACAGCCAACCTCACTCCCCCTCTTAACTGTGCAGGCAAAGAGCGAAAACCCCCTTATGGTCAGAGACATTACACACACTGAAACACGCAGCATATCTAACACTCTGATCCTTAACTAATAGATTTCTTTTATATAAACTGATCGGCATGTGGACGTGAAACGAGTGAATATGATGTCGAGGATGAAGCAGCAAGTTCTGAGAGTAGAATGAATGAAAAGTTACTTTGGAAAAATCCCCTGAATCCCACTGAAAATCTTGAACATCACGAAAACTCCAATTACATCATAGGGAGGGGGCTGTGGAGTGCCGCCTGGACGAGATGATTGCTTCCAGACTCAGAGCTGGGGTCTTAAAAAACACACACACACACACACACACACCCACACACACGCGTCTGTTTCCCTCTCTCTTTCGTTCTTTACTATTTCAGGAAAATAAAAAGACATATAAATCTCAGGAGGGTCTCATTTGAAAACTGCGACACTTTAAATTTAGTGCTACCACAAAAAGCTAATTGTCACAGAGCACTGCAATGTTACTCCACTTCCTGTCCAGAGAAGGTTAAAAAAAAAGGTAGGATTTTAAAGTGTGAAACCTTGATCCATGTGTAGTGAAAGATGTGGAAAAAGGGGGAGAACGATGGAAGAAAAATTGGTGTCAGATTGTGGGAGTGGGTGTACGATCAACTCTGGTAATTGTCGGGAATTCTGAGTCAGAGCGCGAGTCTCGAGTGTCTCACCCAATCACAAAAGACCAAAGTCATTTGCAGTTTTTGGTGTTAAAATGTGGATCAGTTCTGTTTGTTTTCTTTTGGCCTTGTGGACTCATCTTTCATTCCGTGCTGTCAAATGTAACTGACTTTCCCTGAAAGACGGAACCACTCACGATGTTTCTCACCCGCCCTCTGCGCTTGGACTGTCCATTTCATTGCGTTTGAAAGATGTGTGTTTGCTCGAAGCAGTTCCTGTCACCACTGATGACAAAGTGAGCCAGCCCCCGAGCCATTTCGTCAAGTCACCCCACAGTTCAGCTCCACAAAGAAAACTTAATTAGCAGGATGCAGGCGTTAATATGAATACAAGCCACACCACAGCTGTTTGCAAGATTTATCTTGATGACCAAACTTACTTTAATTTAAACAAATTGGCTTAAGCTCCAATTGAAACCACAAAACAGTCTTGTGTCAGTGTTATGCCACCAGGCCTGTAATTATATGGCTGTGGTGTAAGGACGTCTTTGGGCAGTGTCATGTTTGTACAGACAATGTAATAATGTCCCTATCTCGCGGCAATTAGCCCATAATTAAAATCAATCCTAAATCCATCGTCCATACAGACCTTTTGTGGTTTGCTTGTGGGTTATCAACCTCTGCAAACAAGCAAACAACAAAGAAATCATGGCTCATGTTGCCTCCGTCGCTCTGGCAAATGAGCACAGACCCTCCCGACAGCTGCTTGTGGCACTCCAACGTCAGAAAGATCACACAGAACACTGCAAAAAATGTTGCAATAAGGTTCTTTATTATTATTTTAAAGGTAAGAAAACAAGCTCACAGTCAATAGTAGTGTTTCACAGTATACGATACAGGCACTGCACACAGATGATGAAGACATGGCTAAGCACATGCTCTTAGTGAATTTTACAGAATCCCGTCAGTCTGATCTGGATCTTGATCTCTTTGTTGGAGGTAGTTTATACGTTTCTGTGCATTATCCTCCACTACATGTCGCTCATTCACGGCATTACATGAAGTTTATGATATATGGAGACCAGGTTCAATGTTTCAAGATCCATCCTCCTCTAGACGACTGGATGGCAGCCCATCGTTGTCTTCCATAGGTGGTCCTACTGGTTTTTCGTCTTGTATTTCAGCCCCTAGTGGTACAGCCACAGCACAGTCCTCTGCTGTGTTTGCCGTACTGGCTGCTACTTCATCCTTTGCTTCAGGCTGTAGTCTGCTGCATTCAACTCCATGTTGCCCGATTATGTATGTAGCTGAGGTGTTCAGATCTTTGTGAGGTCCACCCTCAATAAAACCTACTCCATTGTATCTTTGTGAGGTCTCCTTTGCTGTACCAGTTGGAAAAAATCAAAATGAGTTATTCAACACAAGGAAGACACTGAAAAATTGTCAATATTAACAAGCAAGTTGTGCTGTTGAGTTGTTAACTAGCAGGATATCTCAATGCTGCTTCAGTTTTTAGTGAAATGTGGTGAAAAGTCTCTTAATTATCTGAGAAAATGCATTAGTTTTTGGTGCATACAGTGAAAGTCTTGCTTTTTTAATTCCAAGCTTTGCTCCAAAATTAGATACTGTTGTGCCAATAGATGCTGCGACATCAAAAAGATCAAGCGGTCATGAGACAAACTCTTACATTACATCTTACATACCTCTTTGCCTTACACACTGAGGGAGAGCTATGATGACGGTGAATAAGAAAAAAGCTGCAGAGGCTGCAGTGCTCCACCACGACCTCTGCACACTCTGCTCATCTACACCTGTAGAGCAAAAATGCCATATTAGTTTTAATGAATTGTTTACAGAGTTCAGAGTTTACATCTCCACCGAAAGATACTCACTTATTGGTGAAACGGTGATATTTACTTTGGTCTGAACGATATGTTTGTTCTGCAGGCCTGAGAAGGTGCAGGTATACGTCCCAGAGTGTTCCTCAACGTCTGGCTTGTGAAGCAGAAGAGATCCGTTTCCCAGTAGAAGCAGGTCCTGGTCCACTTCAGCTTGACCCTCCCACAGGTTAAAGGTGTGTCTGGTTTTGGTGTCATATCTAAAGATGACTGTGGGCTCACTGGACAAGGTGAAAGTCCATGTGAGGGAGAAATTCTGGAGAATGTGTGGGGTGATGCATGGGATGGACAGCGCATGACCCTCTGCCTGTGTTATACTGTCTGTAAGGTATACGAACAGATTTTTGTTTTTATTTGTCATAAATCATCTTATGAAAACTATATCATTATGTTACCTAAACGCACCTTGGTTTTTCCGAGAGGCGGTCCACACCTGGGTCTTGTCAGCCGATATGAAAGAGCAGAAGTAGGTATAGTTAGAGAGATGACCCAGAAGCCTCAGTGTGCTTGCTACAGTGAACAGACCTCTGTGGTCTGTGGTTTTGATGGTTGAATTTTCCAGAGCTTCCTGGGCAGAGGGGGGGTCTGTGGCCCATGCCACCTGAGGGACGGGGTAGATGTGGTGAGAGGAGCAGGTGACCGTCTCATCAGTCATCTCCATGACGACGGACTGGATGAGAGCTAGAAGAAAAGCAGACAACAGTGTGAGCATTTAATTGCTAACCCGTATATGTCTTTCTGCCATCCGTTTTACTACATAGGCTAAACAATATTTTGTAAAACAGCTTTTGAAATTTGCAGCAACAACCACACAGAAAAAACAAAAACACAGTATCTGCACTGTCTGATCTTTGCGCTGTATGAGTCTCACCGTGAGCTTGAAAAGCAGCTAACTAGACAGCTAAAGGTGGCTGTCGTATTAAAGCTAACTTGTGAGATAGCTGCAGCTAGCCTAAGGAAAACTAAAGCCAAGTTTAGTTAACAGCCTACTGATTTTTCTCTAGTCTAGTTATATGTATGACTGACATTTTGGGTTGTTACTGTACATATTTAAATGTGGCAGCAGCTAAATCAATTCATGATTAATAAAAAAAGCTGAGCAGATCTCAGCTCATTGCATTTCACGCAATTTGATGGTTAAGATGCCTTTAAATCTTAAATGTATTCATTGTAAATTAATGTAAGCTATTATATTGGTGTCAATATAAATATTAACACAAGTACAGATGGAAACTTAGCTAAACACAGAAACACTTGGTTCACAAATCACTAACTCCACCTTTCATGTCTTTGGCATTAGTCTCCTGCGAGGATTTATTAGAACTGCTACAATGCAGTTCAACAGACTGAAAAAAAAGTGAGCATTAGGCCTATAACTTTCATAAAGTTGGATTAGTTAGGTGTACCTCATATGAAAGTGTAAAACAAATACTTTAACAGTTTAGCTGCTGTCTGCTTTCCAGTTGCTCTGTCATTAAGACACATGCAAGAGCCCTTCTGCTGGGCACGAGTGGGGAAAAAAAAAGTGCAAAATGTTCCACCTTGTTGTCACGTCCTTGAAGGTAATTTAAGAGAAGAGACATGTCGCCACTCAAAGCTTCATCAGTGCTGAATTCATCAATTTTAGACCAAAGAAAACCAAAAACAAACCTAGAACAGTAGTAAAATGGCCAACATTTCTGTCATATTGACAGTATTGCTGTCAAATTTACTGACCTTTCACCTCCAGGTTGACAAAGATCTCCTGGTTGCCCTTTCGTGTGCTTGTGTAACACTTGTATCTGCCCTTGTCTTGAACTTTGACCCTCCTGAGGAGTAGGGAGGCATTGCCGTGAGGGATGTGGGAGTTGAACAAACAAGTCCGTCCACTGAAGTGCTTGTTCTGGAGTCCAAACTGATCCTTGTTGTAGTAGTAGCTGTGAACGGGGATTTGCTGCTTGTACCAGTGGATCACCACCGTGCCCGTGGGTCTGAAGCTGCAGGGCAGGATGCAGTCGTCAGGGATGATGCAGGTGACGTTGGTATCTGGTAATAAGACTTTCAGATGGTAAAGCTACTGTCAAGAGTTCTGCTATGTTTATATTTTTGTCATTATAACTTAACATCTGAGAGTTGTACTGATCAAAACAAATCATTGCATCTGACCAACAGTCTAACGTTCACTGTCTTTTATCCTGTAAAACATCTTGGATGTATCAAAAAATATTATTAGCGCTGTCTTGAAAGTTAAATTGAACCATGAACTGCTGAATTAAAGCATTAAAAATGTAAATGCTCTCTTTATATAAACAGCGAGTAATGACTGAATCTATCAGAACTGACAACTATGTCTGAAATATATGTTCATTAAATGTTGTAATGTTCCTGTTCCAGAGTCTTTCATGTCTTTTCACTGCAGTATGACAATAACAAGAAATGTAACCATAATTTCCCTCATTTTCCTTCATAATTATGTATTCTTGCAGGCATGTTTTGTAACCATTTCCTGCCACATCTGTGGTGTTTTGGGTTTGCAGATTTCAAGAGCCTGTTTTCACCGACTTCACAAACACTTTGGAACACACTGAACGACTGTATGACTGAGACTATTAAATGTAACAGCCCCCTGACCCCCCCCTTCTGTCTTCTGTGATTAACTGTCCAATAAAAATCCATATTGTTTAACTTGAATACAGTGTTTTTTTTATCCCCAAAGTCACACTTCAACTGTAACGTGTGCTCCATGTTTTCCCCCAGATGTGTGCAGCTGTCACAGCTGGGTAACACTCTCAGTGCTCTGAGGACACGGCACAGCTGAGGTTACTGCTGCTGTGGAAATATCATTAGCAAACAGAGGCTATCTGTGAACAGCTCTGCGCCATTCTTCAACACAGACTGCTACTCAAAGGCAACACAACTGACATCACATTACATGAACTACCGAGCTGTGAAATCATTTTTGACATGTTGTGAATGATGTGAGGAGACACTGTGCATTGCATTGTTTTCTAGACACTTAGATACCCTGTAGGAGAGCAGAACTCCTCCTCTGGCATGCCTGGCCCTTACATACATGAGCAGTTCATTAGTTGATGTCATCTGTGCATGAACAGCATCATAAAGCTGTTCATGTGTCCACAAACACACTGCAAAAAATAATCACCATTATAAAGAGAAAAAAATACTTTTTCCAACTGGACAAAACCTCATTCATGATCAGCTTGATGCAAACATTTGTAGTATTTGCCAGAATTGTGAAGAACCGTTTCTTTGTGTGAGCATTATATTCTCATTATCGTCATCTCACGCCAGTCTTTTGCTTTTGAATTTGCAGTGAAAATCAGATGACGAATTACAGCAACAGACACCAAAATAAATCACAACTCAGGCAATTCACCACAACAGTTGAGCATTTTCCTACATGCTGCATCAGATTATGCACAGCAGTAACTCTTTAAAGCATCTCATCCATTTAACTCCCTTTGATCAGAATAAATTACTCATCCGTGAATTGTAGGAACAGATGTTGAGTATTACATTACCTTTTGAGTTTGTCAGTAACAATTTCTGCAAGAGAATAAACAGCACAATCACGAGTCCATGTGTCTCTGCCATGTCAGAAGGCCTGCTCCGAGTTGTCGATCCTGAAATAGTATTTGGCACGCATGTGTGTGAAACACTGGTGTGCAGTCAACTGTTTCTGTGTGATTCCACTTCCTAACACGACTGAAACACTGACTAATTAACCAGGCGGGTAGAAGTTTAACCAGCTACCTTGTGAAAACACCTCGACAGAAACACTTCAGAAAAGCAAAGGCAACACCTAATTCCTCTTTCATATTCACAAAATAAGTACATGCACTCTTCAGTGTCTGAAAAAAAGATGTTCAGTAATGTTATCTTGAAAGGTGCCTCATGCAGACTGTACATTCTCATATGGACAGAAAACACAATCAGTTTGCTCAGCGGAAGAAAATCTGTCAGCGGACGAAAGGATGAAGGAAACATGTTAAATAAGACAACACAGTAAAAAATCTAAAAAGGGAGGTCTGTTTGTTTCTCCTAAAGGACCGTGAAGATCCTGTGTATTCTGGAAAAAGATATGAATGCAGTTTGAATACACTGCTATTCCACATTTCTCTATATATTTCTCAAAACTCTTGATGCAGTTCTGTTGAGCAAAAGCATTTAATCTACAACACAACAGTTAATCTAACATCTAAAACGCACTACTGCAACCCGAACACTTCATGTACATCTCAGCATCAACTCGTGCACCTGACCTTTGACAACACTGGCCTGCCAATGTTAACACTGTCATTTATTCTTGACCATAAAAATGGAAGCATTACAATTACTGTCAATACTGTCTTTGTAAAAGTTTTTTTTTTTTGTTTATTTATGTATTTATTTAATTATTTTAAACTAAAATGAAACTAATGTAATGCAATACAAACCTATTCCTATTCACTGTCCATACTTGTCTAGGATAGCTGCAGATATGGAAATAATTTGTGCTCATTAACCCTCGTCTTCTGCATTTGGCCACAAGTTATCAACATCCCACCTTATGTCCTCTCTTGCGATACACCTGGGAAAAAGTCTTTCTGCATGCCTGACCCACATCTGGTATTGTTCTGCACATATGCCCAGACATCCAGCATTCACTCAATTCCTCTGTGAGGCTGCACAGTGGGGAGTGAGGTGACAGGAAAAGTGACAGCATGCTGGGCTGTAAACCACTCTGTGACTGGAGGAGAGCACTGAAATGCCATATCATCCCATGCAATTACAAAACGCTCTGGAGTCCGCCTCGCTTTCCCCACGGGGCACATTGAGGTCATCACGAAATGAAAAGAGGAACTCATGTCCCAGATAAGAGTTCATGCAGTTTTATTTTTATTAGATGTGGATGCAGCAGAAAGTAGCAAGTTGCACCAATCCTGGGACATGTTTGAGGATTAATTTAATGGTTTTTAGAACAGTATGTAAACAGGTGGGAAATGGATTATTAATATATAGTTCATGTATTTGGAAAGATGTGCTGTGCTGACTGTGTCATCAGTTTTGAAAATGTGAACTCAGTATTGAGAAACTGTGAAAAAAATCATAATGTTTAGTACCCTCATACATTGATCCAAACAGGGATGAATCACTCACTGTTATTTTATATATGGATGTTTCTTTTCTGCTCAACACCAGCTGGAAGAGAATTTTGTCCCTCATGACCTTTCACCAGCATTCCCGATTATAGAAAATAGATGGACGGATGTGACGGTATTAGTGATTTCAATTTAGCTCAAAGACAATTTCAGAAATGGTTGACAAAGTTACAAAAAGTCTGGAACATATCTGTTATTGCTGGGTGCGCTCTATAAACGTGGCTGCTCATGAATAAAAAGCACAGTGCAGCTCTTACCATATTTTGACAGATGATGACCTCTAGAGGGCACAGATGAGATGTCACTTCCACATGTGAATGGCTGCCTGCTGTCCAGCAGCTGTGGGGTCACATGTACAAGAGAACCGAGGTCCACGTGCGTGATTCTTTAAGATGGCACCGCTCATGTCTGCCCTCAATCAACTTTAATCCCAGATTAAAGGGACCATGCCACTAGAGTGGAGTCATGCTGTCCATGTTTTGATTTCATCATTGATTCTTATCAAGTTTCTCTTTCTCTGCTCCAGTTTTTCATTTCTCCCCTGATTTGTTACAGTACCATTAAATATGCTTGTTTCTATAAGCCTGTTATATTTCCTGATCATTTCTTACAGAGACTTGAATTATTAAGAGTGTCCATTGCCTCAGTGGTTTACTTTTGCTTCATTTTCATTAGTGATACAGAATAATGTGCTGTGTGTCTATTGTGCAATATATCACATGGACAAACAGACCATTAGCACATGACGTCAGCTCACAGTGAATGCATACTAATATACAGAATGCTGCAGATCTACTGCATATGAGGACTTCTTGCTAGTTAGGCTTAAATGCATTTGTTCCTAACTGTTTACAAGAAAACAAAATTGAATCTCATGATTTGGGTGTTTCAAGATAATTATTATATTGTTTGTATTGCATCAATAATGATCATTTTGAAGTACAAACTGTTCTGAAACTGACCCGAAAGTGCAATTCAAAGCTTCCCTGAAATAATAATGAGAAAAAACGCAAAAAAATCTTTTTTAAATTGTGGTGATGACAAACAAGATATTGAGATCAACTTCCAACTAACGTCAAGTAAAGTAGCTTCAGGGGGATCAACAGCTGACTTCCTTCAATTTTTGAAATTGCTCAGATTTAATCCTTTGAGAAACATCAGTCAGCACATGTATGTATACCGTACGTCGGTCTAAGGGCCATAAATCTGGTGTTATGGGCATGATGGCAAACTAAACCCTAGAGCAGGGCGGAGAACATTTTTATAACATGCTTCGAGGGAATTACACAGTGTTGCACACAGGAATATTGGGCAGCACCTGAGAAGCTTATTATGCAAGCTAAATTATTGAACACATTCATCACACTAACCTCTGTGATGACTGGAACTGCCTCTCTTTGCAGAGGCGTCTGATGGTAGTGATGGTGATGGTGGTGATGATGATGATGATGATGATGATGATGATGATGATGATGCTACTCACACCTGGTTTTTCCAGGTTTGGGTCAGTCAGTCTTGAGCAGAACTGAGTCTTTGCAAAAGTCAGATTTGAAAAGAGCTGCTCTCATAAGAAGGTCGCTGCTCAGTGTTTTCCTGTTGTTGGCGGTCAGGCACATTAGCTGGTTCCATGTGAGACACTGTAGCGTCCTTATAGCTTATTTTTCATGTCTTGAAACTTCTCACCAAACGCCTGAGGAAGCTTTCACACTCAGCAGCATATTCAGATGTCATAGCAGGCTTTAGTTCTTGCAGAGTAGAATAATTCCATTCCATTATCTATACCGCCTATCCCTTTCGGGGTTGCGGGGGGCTGGAGCCTATCCCAGCGGGGTACACCCTGAACCGGTCGCCAGCCGATTGCAGGGCCACATGCAAGGACAAACAACCATTCACACTCACATTCACACCTACGGACAATTTAGAGTCATCAATTAACCTAATGAGCATGTTTTTGGTCTGTGGTCTGTGGGAGGAAGCCGGAGTGCCCGGAGAGAACCGCATGCACGGGAAGAACATGCACGGGAAGAACATGCAAACTTCACACAGAAAGGCCCCGCCTGACCCGGGGATCGAACCCGTAACCTTCTTGCTGTGAGGCACGCGCACTACCTGCTGTGCCACCGTGCAGCCAGAGTAGGATAATGCAGTTTCCTATTTCCAGCTGCACTTGCCGCCGCTTTAATTTCACTTTAAATGATTTCACATAAGCAAACAGTTGAGAAGCTGTTGGAGCTTGAGGTTCAGCTCAGAGAGGTTCTTGGTAATGTCCACCATGAGGACCAAATCACACAGTTTCTATGCCTGAGTTTCCACAACAGGTTTCCCTTCATTTCCATTAATTATTCCAGACAAACATACAGGTTAAAACAAATGTACTTCGTCCGATGCTAGCACCTCCACAGCAGCAACAAGGCTCCTTCTGAATGAGGTTTTGGCTTCTTAGCTATTAGCTCGCTCTCCACAAACCTGCCTGGTTAACACTGTTTCTCTCAGAATGTGGTCCAGTGAAAGCTGCTTGCTGGGCACCCAAACTCCACCGAAGAGCCTTAACTTTATCCAGGCCATTTGTCCTTGTAGCTCATACAGTTGAGCATGTTTCGAGCTGTAACGACACTCGACATTAGCCTTTGTCATCAGTCATCATTGCGAGTTCCTCCACACAAACTAACTTAAAGCACACTGGTTTGTCTTTCACTTCAACAAACAAACATAAAAGTTTGTCAATTTCTGTTAGAAACCGCGGTACACCACATCTATTTCCGTTTTATTGAAAGGCGCCATGATGCATGACGTCATATCAACGGCCCTATTGTGCTGCGTTCAGGGACCACTCAGAAGAACGTAATTATCTATTATTTTGTTCTTTTCTTTTTAGCTGGAAAAAAAAGTATTATAATTATAATAGTAATAATAAAGTATTATCCGTTAAAATAGACAACTAATAGATGCTAGTTTTCAGATGTTATAATATTGCATTGCTTTTATATCCCCATAATGTAGGGGATCATGTGGTCTTTTAATAAGATCTAAATCACAAAGCTGGATCACAAAGAAACCAGTCCTGTCTAAATGTATGAGTTGACTCCATGTTTGGAATGATGTTGTTTTGCACGGGATCATAGTTAAGTTTGCACAGACGCTGATTGTATTATTATCCTTATTTTCCCCTAATATTTAGTAGTTCAAAGCCTTGGTTTAGGAATCACATTCTCTGCCGTGAATGATATCTGTTCAGGAGCAATAAGTGCAATGTTTGCAGCTGTGGCACAGACATATGTTTCCATCTGTGTCCTCTCTATGGGATCATTTGCATCCTCCCACCACAACAGTGTGCAACTCGAGGGAAAATCCTGCAATGCATAAAAGTAGGCTACAGGCTTTTTATTTTTATCTGGTCAGAATGATGATGAAACTGCTGGTTGTATTATCCCCCTCCCCGCCCTCTACTGCCTCCAGTTTGTGGGTTACTGAAAGATTTCACCAACCACAGATAAGAAGATTAGAGAGGAATTAATGGTATTCCTTTGTCATTATAGGAATAAATTGATATTTGGTTTTAAATCAGAGGGTGGGGACAGCGGGGAGTCGGAGCAACATGTTGTGTCAGGAGACGTAAGCAGAGGGATGGCACAGTGACAAGCAAACTCAACCAGGGGGATGCCTGTGCAGTGGAGCTAAGAACTGGATATCTCGACTGATGTTCACCATGACGCAGGACATGAAAGAGCAGGATAATGCAGAAGTAGCTGGGTGCGTCCGTCGTGGGGCAGAATGAGTGCTGCTGGGACATGGATGTGCCAGTAGAGGACGGGGACAGCTGTGGCATTCCCTGGGCGAGACAGTGACGCAGTCGGAGGAACGTCTGGGTTCCTCTCGTCTCTCCAGCCCCAGCTTAACCATGAGAGTGGCCCTCCTGGCCTTAAGACTGATGTGCTTGGCCTGGTTGTGGCCTGTCACCCAGCTCAACAGCAGCCACTTCCCGAACAAGAGGAGGCACAAGGAGCAGTACGTCGGAGAGAACACCAAACAAAAGCATGGAGGGTGAGCCAAAGCAGGATTTCTTGTATGACATGTAATTTCAGAGCTGCTTCTGCTGTTAAAATGTATCTTCTGGCAACTGGCAGTTATCTTTTCTGTATGCTGCTTCACAGTGTCATCACAAATATGATTGGAAAGGTAAGAGCAAGTGACAGGCTCATGTGAGGCGAAAGGTGATCTGTGCATCACAGATCTCTCTGAAATGACTTCTCAAGCACATATCTTTAAAGTTGATATTGCTTAGTTATTTGAAAATGAAAAAATGGTCATTAGAAATTAAAATAGTTAATTCTTGGTTCATGTTAATCTCTTCATTAGGATTTCTAGGAGGCTAGTGAAGACAGATGGGCCTCTTAGAGCAAAAAAAAAAAACAATTCAGGTGCAAGGTCAGCTCATGAGACAGATTCAACAGAGGCCCCACAACATGTCTGATAAAAAAAACAACAACAACTTTAATTTCCTTTAGACTAAGGCCTTGGCCTTGTAATCAAGAGTGCTTAAGTTCAGTTAACCATCACTAACTCCCTCGACCAGATGTCAGTTCTGCTTCAAGTAAGTGTCTGCATTAGAAAGAGGAAGATGGAGACAGAGAGAGAGTTTCTATTTGTTCTCTTTGGTTCTCAGACGGGTGGATCTTAAGATGAAAAAGCTGGACAGCACCAAGTCAATGTTAATTAAGTCTGAGCAGCTGCTTCGGATTGAAGACCATGACTTTGCAATGAGGCCAGGCTTTGGAGGTAAGACACACACCTGATATATCTATCCTTCTATTTGATTATAAATCCTTCTCTTTCTTTTTATTATTTGTACTATTTCTGAAAACCATGTGCTTTCCTGGCAACTCAGGGAGGTTAATGTGGGTTACTGTGCTGTCTTTGGTATTACGCCTCCAAAAAAAACCCAAGTGACCTAGATTGTCTGCTGTGCGAGACAATGACTGCAGCCACTGGTACAGATAAAATAATCTGAACTGCGAACCTAATTCTGTGAGGGGAAAAGGGAGAAGGAAAAGCCTGACATTAGAGGTTGTTCCAAAAACTCTCTTTTTCATCTGCCTCCAAGCACAGGTCTGGATTTTTGTTTAATTTCTTGTTTTTGCTATGAATTCAAGTAAAAAAATGCACAAGATAAATTCAACAAACATCAGTGATTTACAGTCGATCATTTCTTGTGCTTCAGATATTGCATGTTCACCTTGTTCACAGTCCTTAACAATTCAGCCTGAAGGCTCCTTTTCTCCTGTCACAGATGGTTGTAGGTTCAGTAAATTGAGTCGTTGTCTCCATCCTCTCAGTGAACTCCACCTCGGAAGTTCTACTATTGTTGAAACACTGTAAGTTGTGAATGCAGTGGGCGCTCCATGGAGTGTGTGGTCTTCTCTGAGAACAAACCTCCAAGGAGTTTTGACTCTTACCTCCATTTAGTTACAGTAAGAGCAGTTACACCATGTGACACAGGAAATATGCATTATTGTACTAAAACCATTGCATAAATGACACACATTCTGGGATTGTTCCTTCCTGCATGACTGTGCTCTCATGTCATGGTTGGATTGAGTGTTTGGTAAAAGCTTTAATTTCTTGTGTACCAGTACGTGCATGATTTTCTTTTTGCACCTTTATGGACTCTATGAGCTTTTAATTTACCGGTCAAACATCACATTTTGTTTAAAACGACATAATTCATGGAGATGAGGAGCTGACATATACTTCCAAACATTTTGAAGACTCCTGGTCAGTGAGACCTTCTCTGATTTCAGCCACTGCAGTTGTTCTTTGTTGGTACTGGAGAGTTCAGTGCCAACAAAGAGCTGAAAGAACCTCAGTGACTTCCAGGCCCATAGCCGCCTGATATAATCCCTCCCACTTCACTACTCTATTGTTATCGTAGACTGACGGTCCTGAGCGCTTACCTTCATTAGATAATGGCACAGAGAGAACAGTTTGTTTACAGTACACATCATACGTTTACAGTATTCTGCCACAGGACAATGACATGGGGACCATTCCACTTACAATACACTACACTGGATTTTTAGAATATAGTAGTAAAACCTGGCAGTATTATCATGGAGTTGAATGATTTCCATTTATGGAGCAAATGTTTGGGTTTATCCAAGCAGACTGCTATGTCGGCATGTGTGCTTACACGCCAAGCTGAACCTCTTTGTTGCAATGTTTCAATGATGGCCTGGCTTCCTCTTTTTTTCATATCTGCATAAGACAGACAGCATAATAGCAAATGCCCTGGTTTGGTTTCTGCCTCTGACCCCTTCTGTTCATTTTCTCTCAGTATTCGCGCTTGCTTGTTCCCAATCATGTAAACTGAAATGCCCACTGATAGGATTGTTAGTGTCAGTGATTGTTTTTCTCATTGCATGCTGGGACAGGCTTCAGACTCTTGTTGAAATAGGCAGTTAAGCAAACACAAACTAATGAATGAATGAGTGTTTTGTTAATCTTCATATCTTGTGGACTGTGTAACACAAGGGATATTTATATCCATGTAGGTTGTCGTAGCGAGCCAGAGTTATTCCCACGGGCCTGATTCCACAGATGCGCTAAAATCAGCTTTGGATCCTTTGCCTGTCTGATGCAGTCTAATTCTGAAAGAACTTGTTATTTTTGCCTTCACTAAAGCTCTTCCCTAATGTTAGCAACTACACATCTGCTCTCAATCTATATGGTCTCATAAGGCGATTTAGGTTAAGACTGTGACAGCAGCACAACTAGTTATCTTCTGAAAACATAAAAGTTTTGTACACTGCAAAAAAACCAATTAAATTGGGGGAAATATTACATAAAGACTTCATGAATCATGAAATCCTGAAGCAGTTTTGTCCAGCTTTAGAATTATGGAAATTCTCGTTTCAAGCATTAAGTTACTCTGAACCAGAATTAAATCTCAGGAACAAGTTATATTATTAAGATGATTAAGGACAAAAATGCTTGAAACAAGTAAAACACTCTAACATAAACTTCCTGGTATGAAAAAGTATCCGGTCAGGCAAAAAACAAGCATATATTGCCATTATTTAAGATATTTCATTTTATTTGATCTCACTTTTTGCAGTGTAGTTTCATTCAGAAAGTGAAAAGCAATGACATATCTACAAATATTTTGTAGCATCTGTGCTACTTGAGGGAACAGCAGACCTGCAGAGGTGAGGATGCGGATTACTGCTTCAGCCTCTGTGTTATGTATGAACCATCATCTGTCTATCTGTGTGACAGGTAAAGTGATGTTGTAGCTATAAACTATTTATAAAAAGATGATATGACTGCAGCTCTAAGCTGAGTCATGCAAGGACCAGCATGATTTCCAGGTCATCACTTTCATCCAACCTTTTGTCTCTGTCATCTGTAAGATGTGGCTTATGTCTTCTAGCTCAGCAGTGGGATTTACACATATGTAATCTCTGGCAGATGTGCAGACAGATGATTCATGGATGATTTATGGTCCAACTGTTGCCTAAAGCTGATGCATTACAACGTTTGACCTTTTGCAGGTTCAGCGATTCCTGTTGGTATCGATGTCCAGGTGGAGAGCATTGACAGTATATCTGAAGTAAACATGGTACGTCCCGCAAGGATTTCTGGAGTTAGTCTAAACACTATACAGCCTCTCCTTTTCTATGTTGGCCTTGGTTCCTGTCCTGTCTTCCAGGACTTCACCATGACATTGTACCTGAGGCATTACTGGCAGGACGACCGGCTGGCCTTCCCCTCCAGCAGCAACAAGAGTCGTACATTCGATGCACGTCTTGTGAAGAAGATCTGGGTTCCTGATGTGTTCTTTGTCCACTCTAAGCGTTCTTTTATCCACGATACAACCATGGAGAACATCATGCTGAGGGTTTTTCCTGATGGCAATATCCTCTACAGTGTCAGGTAAAAAAAATATTATTATTATTATTATTTAATTTGACTCATAAAGAGGTTACCATTGTACTAGGAATGATTAAAGACTAAATTTTTTCTGAAACACAACAGCGGCCACTGTGGCCACAACGGTAATCACAGGATTGGATTACATTTTTGTCAGATGCTCTAAAGACATCATTAACTTTGTCTTTGACGTATTAAAATGTGTAAGAGCAAAAGTAGAAAAGAGCAGTCAGCGGCGCATCGGTGTCAGTTACACAGCGTCTGTCTTAAGTTTGTTAACATTGGCTAACATTAGCAACCACAAGCTACTGGTCATACCAGACCAAGTATGGCTGCAGCAGCAAACCTGCTCTGCTGCTGAAATGAACACATGTTTGAATATTCTAAAAATGTTTTGAAAGAGATGTCAACCAAGATATTTAACAATCCACTGGACTGTTACTGCAGGCTTTCACGAGCAAAGCCCGAGAGGAAAATGCGAGGCTGGTCAGTAAGCTTTCAGACCACAGTCATCATATCCATTTCAGGCACAGATGTCGACAATATGGCGTCATCCCTAACAGCTCTCTGCGGCCTCAGAGCTGCCAGGCATAGAAACAGATCAGTCCAGTTTTGTTTCATATCTTTTTTTGACATCTTACTACAGCAGCTGGTTGACTGAGGATAATCTACGCAGCCGTGCTCTTAAAGTCATCTTAATTCAAATGTGACTTTTTCTGTTGCTGAACGATTGTTTGATTTATGTGGGTGTTTCTTTAACTGTAAGCTGTGTTTTAGGATCACTGTGACTGCACTTTGCTCAATGGACTTCAGTAGTTTCCCTCTGGACACACAGAATTGCTCTCTGGAGCTAGAGAGCTGTGAGTATCAAACTACAGTTGGGACATTGCTTTCTGTGAATGCCTGGCAGGATATCCAAAGCAGTTTTTAAGAGGAATTCTGTTCATTTTGTAACATAAATGTGCCTTACATAATATGCTTGCTTGACATCTTTTCCGTAAAACACGTTACACAACCTCTGCACTGATTTGTAATTTAAAGGCTCTGCTAGCAACACTGCTGAGCTCACTGAATTATTTAACAGCATCCACATTGCTGGTCAAAAACACTGTTGGATATCTTTGAGCATTGAACTGGTGGTACAGAAACACACTCCTTACAGCTCACAGTGCATTACACACAGCAGCCACGACCGTTGCCTTACATCAAAACCAAGCCATAATTCTCAACCAGGTCAATCTCTGTCCATTTTGTACACGTCAGTCTTTCTGATGCAGGATTTACTCAGGATTTCTTTTCTTTTTTTTTTCGTTCTGCTCTGTTCTGATTTTTAAGTTGGTCATAAATGACGGGATTACGTTTATATAGAGTTTGAGGATTTTTTTGTCTTTCGGGTCTGTTTCTCTCTCTCTCTCTGTGCATCTTAAATTATTGCATGGATAAACATGGAATCTGGTCCCAGAGGAGAGTCGGGAGTCTCATTTCTGTGCGCTCTCACCTCTCCTCTAAGAAAAACATCCATGAATCTTCCAAGAGAGGCAATGTGTGAAGGTGTCATCTCCCCTCCCTCTCTCCCCCCCTCTCCCCTCTCTTGAAGATGCTTACAATGAGAACGACCTAATGCTCTACTGGAAGAATGGGAACGATTCATTAAGGACTGACGAGATCGTGCTCTCTCAGTTTTTTGTTGAAGACTTCCAGCCTTCCTTTGGGCTTGCCTTCTACAGCAGTACTGGTATGTGAGGTTGGAGCCTTGGGACCCTCTGAGCCGTTCCCGGTTTGGGAACAACAAGAGAGCTCCTAATTTTATCAAAACCTTGCCTCGGTTTTCCTAAACAGGGAATATTTCAGATGTTCATATGTATATTCAGTAACATGCTTCCTCACCTTCACACCCTCTGGCAGCGACAGCAAACATTGAGAACGTGTGATGATGATTAGTTTATGGTAGTCTCGGGTTCATATGTGCAAAAATAACTAAATAACCTCTCTTTTCAGAGCTCTTCGACATTAATTAATCAGCTCTGACTGACTCTATTCAGTATTAGGAATATTGCAGGTCCCGTTATAGGAATAGTTTGATATTTTGGGTATTATGCTTATTCACTTTTGCTGACTTAGAGAACACTTTCATGTCTCAGTATGAAGCTACCGTCAGCAGCTTAGCATAATGAGTGGAAGCAGGGGGAAACACATAGCCTGTCCCATCTGAACAAAATCCAGCCGCAATGTAACAGCCACTCTAAAGCTCACTAATTAGCATGTTATATCTTGCAACTGTGTCAGTTCTTTATGCTGAGCTAAGCTAAGAGACTGCATACTGCAGTTTAATTCTTAAAATACATCACAGAGGCAATGCAGAAGTTTCGATTCATTAGGATGTGATGAAAGCTGGCGACGACACAGTAATTTATAGGGACAGGGGCTGGCTGTATTATGAGAATCACTGCTATAATACAGTGTAATATTCTACTCACTGAGTACATTTAATTCTTTGCGAAAATATTGAAATAACATCTCTACGACACATCGCTCAATTAAACCCTATTACTGAAGCTTTATAAAGGTCATATGGTAAAATATTTTAGTTCTCAAAAGAAATGTGCTTTTTTCTTCTTTTTTTTACAGTATGAGTGCTAAGTCACTTTTCGAAAGCCTGTCTGCTTCTGCTGTCACATTTCCAGTGTGAGAAAGAAAGATAGGAAAGGGGCCAGGGAGATTTTCTTCTCAATGTGAACTAATCTTGTGAGGACCTATCCGCTCTGAGAGGTTGTTATATAACTTCAGCTCTAGACAGATCTGGCCCAGAAAATAATTACTTTTAGCTCTTCTTTCTCTGGATCCATCTTGTACTTTCTTAGATTCACAACTTATACCACCCACGCACGTGCCGTTTGAAACATTTCCACAGAGCGATTGTCTGGTTTTCCTGCCTCTCTTCACTGTTATCATGCCCCGCTCCCCACCCTGCCGGCCCCACCTCCACTTTCTGTCCGTTTATCTCTGTTTCAGGTTGGTACAATCGGCTCTACATAAACTTCATTCTCAGGAGGCATATCTTCTTCTTCATGCTTCAGACTTACTTTCCCACCATGCTGATGGTGATGCTGTCCTGGGTGTCTTTCTGGATAGACAGGAGGGCCGTACCTGCCCGAGTCTCTCTGGGTACTAAGACCGCATGTCAATATGGCCATTGACACATGTTGTACACACAGTGCAAAAAACTCACATTTTGCATTATGCGCAATTGAAAATGACAGAAAGACTTTTTTCAATCAATACTATGAAGTATTATCTTCCTCTCAATTGGTGCTGTTTTTCTGTTTTATTTAAAGGAATTGATTGAAATTTTGGGAAATATAGCACACTTATTTGCTTTCTGATAGAGAGTAAAATGAGAAAACTGGTACCAATCTCATGTTTATATGCTAAATATGAAGAAGCAGATGGCAGCCAGTTAGCTTACTCTTAGCACAAAGACTCAAACTAGGCTGAAACACCATTCTGGCTCTGTCCAAAGGAAACAAAATCTGCCTACCAGCACCTCTCAGACTATTGTGTTATTGTGTGTTATGTGTTATATCATGGTTTTGCTTAAAATAATGTCCTTAAAACAATCAACACTGACAATTGGTTTCACACTGGGATTGAACCAGGTCTTCTGTATTAAAGTCCTTGAACACTCATGCCCTTGCACATGAATCCATAGATTACATTTCACAAACTGCCCCGATACTGGGGCTGCACATTCACCAGTGAGTACATAGTATAATCCATCCTTTCAACAAACGCTCTCTGTGAGGCACCATATTTAATCCTCATAATGTGCTGTGCTGGTGCTTTGTGTATCCAGGCATCACCACGGTTCTGACAATGTCCACGATCATCACTGGAGTCTCAGCCTCTATGCCACAGGTGTCTTACGTCAAAGCCGTAGACATCTACTTGTGGGCGAGCTTCCTGTTTGTCTTCCTGTCTGTCATCGAGTACGCCGCTGTCAACTATTTCACCACAGTGGAGGAGATGAAGAAGCTCAAGAGGGCAAAGGTCATTTATATTCAGATTTTTGTGGCCTGGAATGTTTCCTTAAATCTCATGTGACATGTTTGACCCTCAGAAAATCATTTCCTGCCATCTGGAGCTGGCCGACCTCGCAGCCTAACCCTCCTCTCTTCCCTCTGTCACTGCAGATACCCAGCTCCTATAACGCCACCCAGGCGATGGCATTCGATGGCTGTTTCCACGACAATGAAATTGACTTGACTTCTTTCCCAGAGGTCTCCAGCACCCCAAATACAGAGAGGAACACCCAGGCTCGAAACTCCACTGTCTCTGCACCCACAGAGGGCACCAGGCTACGGCGCAAGCACCCTTTAAAACAAAACCTCAGCTTCATAATGAGCAACAGCTACATGATCGACTCCTACTCCAGAGTCATATTTCCCCTGGCCTACCTGCTCTTTAACATCATTTACTGGAGTTTGTATGCGTAGCACATTAACTCTGCAGCAGAAGAAACAGGATTCAATTTTCACAGTCATACAGTGTAACACCAACAGGCTGCAATACGCTCACATTTGCACAGTTTCTGCTGATGAGCACAGATATCTTTCATGATGTGTTTTACTCAAAGACGTGTTCAGTTGTCACTTGGAGAAAATCTGAGAACAGCTGTTACATCGAATGGCTGCTATTTTTGCAGATGTTTTTGTGAATTCTTTGCATGCCTGTTTTATAAGAGAAAATGTTTTAATTTTATTGCTTGATTAGACACAGAACATTAGATTGTGTAATTACTGTGTGACTTCTTGAAGAATAAAAGTATGCGCTCAAAAATGTGTATTTAAGCTAAACTTTTTTTTTTTGATGAATTTTTACTTAACTTCACTTTGTTTTGCATTTTATTTATCTCAGGCAGCACACATAATTAACATCAGTGCCATGTGGACCAAAAAGCATACAAAAACGTAAAAGTACATACAATTTAGGAAAATACAGCTTTTAATAAAGCCAAATTATAACACAGCTTTGATGTTTATTCTTGGCATGTAAAACAGGAGGTGAGAACATGAGGTCCCTCTAGTAGCTATATCAGATCATATGACATGATCTTCATCAGGAGATGAAAGCAGAGATGTTCACTTCTGTCCATCTTCACATCAATTTTTTCTGAGCTTTGGCAGTAACTGATTGTTTGGCCTCTTGGGGGCAGCAAACACAACTCTGACCTGCAGTATCATCACCCTTTAAGTTGAGAAAGTGAAGATGTTAACAGCCAGTTGCCTGTTTACACATCCAACAGCAACAGTATTTTTCATTATTTTACATCAGCACTTATTCCAGCGTTTAGTCCAGTCCAACACTTACCCTCCAGTCCAACACTTACCCCGTTTTATTGTTTTTAGCTTTATCACTAAAGACAGCTGCTGCCTGAGCAGAGAAAGCAATAAAGTTGGAGTACTACAACCAAAACATTGAGCTGAAAAATGTTAAAATGAGCAACTTGAAAATTATTTCTTAAAGCTGCAGTAAAGGCATGCCATCAATATTGGCTGAAAAGTGTTTGAAGTTCATAATTGACCCGAGAAACAGCAATTGAGAAAAGATTAAAAACAATAATACAATACGACAACAACAACAACAATAATAATAATAACAATAGTAATAATAAGTAGTGAAAATGGTATCACATGACAATAAAGAGGGCTGCATGGTGGCATAGCAAGTAGTGCATGTGCCTCACAGCAAGAAGGTCGCTGGTTCAATTCCCGGGTCGGGCCTTTCTGTGTGAAGTTTGCATGTTTTTCCCGTGCATGCGTGGGTTCTCTCCGGGCACTCCGGCTTCCTCCCACAGACCAAAAACATGCTCATTAGGCTGATTGGTGAGTGTGAGTGTGAATGTTGTTTGTCTTGTGTGTTGCCCTGCAATCGACTGGCGACCGGTTCAGGGTGTACCCCGCCTCTCGCCCGTTGGCAGCTGGGATAGGCTCCAGCCCCCCCGTGACCCCGAAAGGGATAAGCGGCATAGAAAATGGATGGATGGATGGATGGATGGATGGATGGATGGATGGATGGCAATAAAGAATTATACATATTCATATCATACACTCAACATCGTGTCCACACGATTACATGTTGTGCTGTTTACAATACTACATAAAAGAGACCATATTTTAAACTACTTGGTGTCGTATAGTGATTAGCAAATGAGGATTGGAGAGTAAGAGAAAATATAGAGGGGATTACATGCCATAAAGTCACTTATACTTGGTTGCATAACCTTGTTGCTGCAGCCAGCAGGACGTCAGATTCATCAGAGGTGATTGATGGATAATGCGATGAATTACGACAATGAAAAAGCGATGAAACATGACCCTGTTCAAAAGGCTCACTGGAGGGGCATCATAGATTCAAAATATGGCTAAAAGTGACCTTTAGGCATTAAAGCTTTAACATTCAGGCTTGAACTTTGTTCCAGGAAAAACCTCTATGTGAGGTTTGTGCACCAGTTGGTGGGTGTTAGCAGGTGCTTTCTGTTCTGTTGTTTCTCTTTGGAAAAGCACTGATTCTCTACGAGCCTGTCTGAAATGAAATGAAAGGAAGAGTGTCTTTATCTGTTTAGTGTCTGCGACTGACTGTTGCCTGCCTGACTGCAGCAGCTTCACTGAGTGCATTCGCTCCCTATGCATTATTAGTGGAATAGACCAAAAAGAATCCATTGGTAGCATGACTTGTGCGCCAGACTAAATGTGGACCCCTGTGGTATCAAATGAACAAAGAAGTGACTCCAGGGCTGTTGATCTTAAAATAAACTGTTTAGATCTGCTCTGTGATCATGCTGCTTCCCAACCATGTGGCTATCCTTATCCCCCTGACTCCCTCTGGTGTACAGATGGAGAACTACACCTTTTATTCATTTATATTTTCTTTTAGATTTATAGGATACAGATCTATTTAGTAACACTGTACAATAAGGTTTACTCATAAGGGTTTATAAGCTGTTTCCATTTAGGATGCATATCTCTTTGTTTTTAGCCTAAAACAGGCTTAACATGTAGCTTTTTAAATCTATCATTAGAACATTTTCTATGACAATCCATTTGATCATCATGTTCTTAGTATCCCATTAATATGACTTATGTCCTAAGTCACCAACACACACTCCCACTAAGTGTGTGTGCACTCTACAGGGTGTGTGCCTAGTTAAATACAGTTTAAATTGCCATAATAAAAGACGAAATGAATCTGTGTGTGTGTGTGTGTGTGTGTGTGTGTGTGTGTGTGTGTGTGTGTGTGTGTGTGTGTGTGTGTGTGTGTGTGTGTGGATCCCTCCCATTCAGAGTCCTGGGTCTGACTGAGGCAGACATACAATGCTGCAGGTGCGTGACTTCTTCTGACGCAACAGTCAATGTCTCAATGCCAGGACTCTTTCAGCTCTGTGGTGTTGCCCTGGAAACACTTGTTCACAGTCACACCCTGGGGCGCACCTTTACTGCCAAAGAAAAATAGAGATAAATCTCTTCCCGACAAAAAAGCCTACAGCAAACTTAGTGGTGTACAGGAATTGTTCGGGATGATAATACAGCCCAACGGGCCTTTCCTGATCTGGTGTGATATCAAGTAATTTCCTGTCCAGCAGGAGGACTTGGAGACTCGCTCGGGGTAAAGTATGCAACGTTCGCCTGTTCAGGTTGATGTTTCAGGGGCGTGCCACATGTGTCAGCTATTGATCCTTTGTGAGAAGCAGACACTCACAGTGAACTTACACAGCAGTCTGCCTAGGACAATAGCAACAGTTGAGAGAAGAAAATGCACATTTAATGACTGTGGTTTGGCTTTGTGTTCAAGCTCGGATTCAGCCCACAGGAAGTTATGTTCCATGAAAATGAAGACGGACAAATGAAAGGTCCCAAGGATTGTTCTGCTGGATCATCATGTTGGCACATGCTTGCCCCCTCCGTCAGGTAAAGTTGGTGTGCTGGTGTGTCTCTTTTTCCTTAATCAGAATGACGGATTCTCTCAAATCAAAGGCGGATCATGATTCGAGATTGTCTATCAGGCTCATCTTTTTAGGATACTTAGATATATCAGTTTAGATTTTATTGTCTTGTTTCTTTATTGAAACCACCTATTGACTTTTAAAATATCACCTGCTTCTTTTCTTACTTGTCAAATTACTTTACTTCATGTTTTTATTTCAATACATTTTCGGTTTTGTGAATATACTCTAATCTTTTTTATCAAGTGTTCAGTGTGATCACTGATAATCTGCTGAGGAATATAAGAGAGGATGATGCATCAGTAACAGTGTGGTGACACAGTGATGTTCAGATCATATTAAAGAAAACTTACCGAGGACGGGTCCATGGATTTGTGCTATTTATCCAAAAATTCTTTGTCTATTTAAATGTACAAACTGGGAAATTAGATCTGGATTTATTCAACAAAGCAACGTTGTTCCTCTCCTCAGTTGCTATCAGTTTTGGGTATCACACATAACTGTGGCTTCATCTTATTTTTACCCATCAGGACTTCAGCTATTATTAGATTATCTGTTTGCCTGAATGTCTCCCTCACTGAGCAAGATTATTTGTCCACATCCACTCGATTCTCCCTCTTTCTCACAACACGTCTCACCATTCTCCTCGGGGCAAAATGTCTTTATCCACTCAGCGTCCACTGTTGGAAGCCTTTTGTTTACTGGATAACTTGTTTTAGTTTTGAAGTATAACTAAATCAGTCCACTGAAATGCTTTGATTACCTTGCTGTCTTCTTTCCTCAGCAGGAAAGTTTAGAAAAGTCCTAAATGCAAGTCTTCTGCTGCCATGGTATTATTTAATTCACTGCACAGTGACATAACAGAGGTAAACACCTCTGAAACACTCTAGCTCAAGCAAACATTTACCATGTGTGTCTACACAGTACAATAGAGTATCTTTGGCACTATATACTGTTTGCAATTTCCCAAAGCTGTGATAAAAGTAATGTGTTTGTTCTGTGGTAGTGTAGTCTGATTATACTCAGAGGTTTGTCTGATCAGGAATGCATTCAAGCATTTGGTTCGACATTGTTCATTTATCCATCGCAAGATATAGATAATTGACTGCATGATCAGAGGCAAAGATAAAACCTTTTTAGACACATAGCAACAGGATGCAAAAGGCTAAAGAATTCATTAGCATGGGTGTTCAGGATTATGCCTGAGAACTTTTTCGTGTGACGCACTCTTTCACCCTTTTGAACTGTTGTTCAACAATAAGTCTCAAAAGCCTAACGTCACCACAATGAAGCTGAAGAGCAGATGTTTTTATTTCATCGAGCCAATAATCATTTGAGGGTTTAAATGATCATATTCGTCATGTTGCAGCATGAAGACGTCAGGCCCACGTGTCAAACATCTACGCTGGCTGCAGATGCAGCTGCTGGTCATCCTGCTGGCAGGTACGGTCTGACATCAGCTCTGACGGGTTTCGAGTGAAGCGCAGACAATGGAGCAGCAGCTTCTACCACCTTATCTGGACAGACAACTCTGCACCTCTATTTATAAACTATGACGTCTGACGTGTCAGACATGCCAATCATTCAGCATAGGTCATGTACCTGAGTTAGTGTTAGTCCCTTCTAATTGATACCGTAACCTGTTATTCCGGTCTGATTGCTGTCTGTTTCCTAATCGCACAAAACTTCACAGTGCTGTAGTGTGGTGTGTGGTGAAGCAAAGAAACATTACAAGAGTCAAAAACATTTGTTGACAACTGTTAATTACCATGCATGTCTGAGCCTTTCAGCCATGAATATGTGCAAAAGAACAGAGGGAGATCCAAAATGATTATATAGAAATTATTCTATATTTTAGCTTTTTGTACATTTATTGATATATTTCTATTTGTTTTCTTTTTTACGTTGCTACTTATTAAATAAAATCTCTTTATGTATCAGCCATTAAAATCTCCAACAAATGTACAGTGTATCGGACAATACAAGATTATGAGATTCTCATATGTGCACTGAACCTGGTCCAGAGCAATGGCTGTGGGTCACAATAATCATTATTTAACTGAACTAATGATTGATGAGAAATAATTATTCTTTTCCCCCATCAGGTCAGGCTTCCTGTAACGAGGCCTCCACTTCTCCTTCCCCACTTTCTGCTACACCGAATGCACAGACTTCAGGTAAATTTGCGAGAGCAGACATCATCCTATTCACTGCCGTGTCAGGAGAAACATTTGTGATCAGAGAGCAGCAAACATCCGTTTCAGCCTTCTTTTCATCACCACACTGCTGCTGCTGGTCTCGTCCATCACTTACAACTGGTTGAAATGAAAACCGACCTGTTCAGTCCAAACCTCCTTTGTCCATTCGAAGGCGACTAATGACAGGACACAAAACACGTCAAATATTAGAGATACTGTAAAAGGTCGTCACTCAGTGAGATGGAATACAGGAGCAGTGGAGGACAAATATTCACATAAAGGGTTAGTTTGACATTTGTGGACATATGTATGTTGCTTCCTTGCTGCAAGTTAGATGAGAAGATAAATACCACTCTCGTGCCTGTACAATATGTAATATATATATATTTACCTCATAGAAATTGGAGCGGTATCAATCTTTTCATCTCAGTCTTGGCAAGAAAGCGAATAAACATAATTCCCAAACTGTTGTGTCCTTTGGGTAAAACAGCAATACCACTAAGGTTACACATTACATTAAAATTGTACTCACATAAAAGTGCTACTGGCGTTAGCACAATATGCTAAAGCATCAAAGTAAAAATAGCCCTTATAGCACTGGATTTTTATTGGTGAAGCATTTTAAAGTTGAGTTGACTGAAGTGGAGTTAGTTTTAACTACTTTATACACTGTTGGGTAGTTTAATCCACTGTATAAGGATGCATTATGTTTTTTATGATGATCATATATTGAATTGCAGAGTAATTAACTACAGCTGTTAAATGAATGTAGCGGAATAAGACAATATTTGATGTGAAATAATGGCATAGGAGTCTAAAGTGGCCTAAAACAAAAGTATAGAGAGTAAAAACTAAACAAAAAAATGACTTGAAAATGTTGAACAGTGTCACTTTTTACATTAAGGGGGAACTCCAGACATTAAATGATAGCCTCACATATTTTCTGTCTCAAAATGTATTTTGAAGTTAGGCTGAAGCTAATATGAGGCTTGAAAAACAGTTTACTCATCATGGAGAATACAGCTCCTCCTAAAGTTGTATAAAGACCATCTTTTACAACAGTGTTATCTCATCTTAGCTTACTAATTTATACTAACTGCTGGTGTTTACCAGGCACGGAAAGTCTAACAAGGTTGCATTATGAGTAATGCAGGACGCTTCATTCTTCAGGGTCCTCATATCTTGGCCTCTGTTCCACTTATTTTGACTATTTTTAAAATCCATCTCCTCAATAATTTTCTTTCCACCCTTCATACAGCAGTGTACTACTTTCTCGATGTCACTGTGGATATCACTGGAAAGACAAGGAATGCATCAGAAATCAAGGCCTGGGTATGTAGGGAAACTGGAAATGCATTAACTGCTGAATAAAATTGTTTTCATATCCTATGATTAAATGTAATAAGTATCATGTTCTTTTTCTCAGCTTATTCAGGTGTTCCAAAACAGCTTGCAGAGCTGCGGGTCTCCAGACCACCCAGAAACAACTGCCCCACCTACCTCTCCACAAACTTCACCTGCAAGCACATATGCGACGGCACTCATGACGACAGCAACATTAGAAAGCTACAGCACAATGTCAGCTGCACCATCTACAACGTCACAAAGCTACAGCACAATGTCAGCTGCACCATCTACAACGTCACAAAGCTACAGCACAATGTCAGCTGCACCATCTACAACATCACAAAGCTACAGCACAATGTCAGCTGCACCACCAACAGCCTCGAAAAGCTCCAGCACAGCCACAACTGCAACAAATCACTTGACCACAGTGGCTCAGACGCAGAGCAGCAGCTCTGCAGCCTCTTTACTCGCCTCCAATGTGATCACGCAGTTGTCTGACGCTGGAAAAAAGAACAAACCATCAAATAACCCAAATTCCCACTCCAGCTCAAAGAAGCCGGGCAGAGCTCGTCGTGAAGCCAATGGCAGTTTGACACCAACCAGGTGCACTTGATGATACTCATGATTTAGTACAAAAACGCTTGACTGTGGATAATAAGAGAAAGTAATAAGCATATATTTTATCTCAGCATCTTCTGCTGTCTACCTTAATAGTGAACTCTAATCAAAGTGCACTTCAAATTGCATATTTGTCAGTTCCCAAAAGTCTATACTGTGGGTACAACTTATCTGATTTGTTGTATTTATAATTTACAGTAAGTATGTTACTGAACAGCGGCCTCTGTGGTCACAAGTGGCAATTACAACATGATTGGCACATTGCCTCTTGAGCAACAAAATGCTTATTTTGCCTCTGCCATTAAAACCACTGAAATGTTTATCTGTGATATTATAAAATGAAGAGAAACAGTATCACAAGTAGAGATGAGTCATAAAGTCAATTAACTGAGTCATTAATGTCAGTTAAACAGCAGTATCTGGCGTCAGTTTGCTTATATTAGCCACCATAAGCTACAAGTCATCAGAAGTGTGGCAACAAAACCTCTGGGTGTGTTTATTTAAGCCAGGGTGTGTCTTATTGAATTCAGCTCTTTATTTGTAAGAGGAGCAGTGACATATCTCTTCTTTGAAAATATATATAGACTTGCTTTAAGTCAGTCTTGTTTTACATTAATGTTGTCTCACTTCATTTTTCAGTGGGGTCAGTAATTACAGCACAGCTGACTTATTTCAGGTAAGGTAATGTTTAAATGTACCTGTGGGTCACAGTATGTGAGTAGAAGGGATCATGTGAATCAATGGTGACTCCTGTTTTAACAGGGAATTGAAGTGAAATGCATCACAGAGACGGCAATAACGTAAGTGACATAATGATCTACTGAACTACCCTCACATGACTGGAACGAGTGTGACAAATGTATTTGTTGTTAACACTGAGCTTATTCTTCAGAAACACCAGCTGTACTGTGCTGCTGAAGCTGAAGCAGAGCGTACCTCCATGCTGTATTCTCCGTACGCTCTGTGCGGCCAGCAAAATGTCCTCTGATATCCATGTGGTGGGACAGAAAGCAGATAGAACAAGTGAGTGTTGCGTCCTCTGAAATGCATAATTACCCACCAAATAAGTTCCCATGATGCATTCAGGTCTCTGTTAAACAGGTCAGCTACAAAATGAGTGCAGTAGCAATCCACAAGAGGAAAACGGGTGCATTTATAATGGTGAAGCTGGAGCATCATGGTAAGATGTTTGTCTTTTTCCCTTTTCTAACCCCCCACTTGTACTAAACAATATATTTTATAATCAAGTGTGGCTTTCTTTCAACAGTGAAGTGTCTGAGTCTGCATATGTGGTTCAACAAGGCAACTCATCTCACTGCAGTGGAGGTGAGCTCTGATCATTTCCTTCAACATCTTCAAACCACACAAATTATTCAATCCCTTTCATTTTTTACCACATGTTGAATCGAAAGGGACCAAAGTTCGACTTGTGTCACCTATCTACAGATAAGTAGACATTACACATTTTCCATAAAGCTGACGGGTTCTGACTTAATAAATGTTCACCTATTGTGCACTGTCACATGGTGAGAGCAGCTAAAAGCACATCCATATTACTGTGATTGTCCAAAACATGTTGGCTTGCCCTGCCTTGTCCAAACGTGGCCTGTTCAGACAGACAGAAATCTTATGAAACACAAAATGTGCTCACAGAGTATTGATTATACAGCTGAGAATTGGGCTTTGTTGCTTTCTTGCTGGGAATTAGATGAGAAGATCAACACACTCTCTGTCTGTAGGGTAAATATGAAGCTAGAGCCAGCAGTCGGTTAGCTTAGCTTAGCATAAAGACTGGAAACAGGGGGAAACAGCTAGCTCTGTCCAAAGGTAACAAATCTGCCTACCACCCCCTCTAAACCTCACTAATTAACATTGCTTGTTTAAAGTTTATTTCTTGGCCGGGTGCAGTGACTTGCTGAAGTCACCATAAGGTTTCCAGGCAACCAGCTTCTCCAGGAAGTCAGTGCGCCCAGCCAAGTAGTTGTCCTGCACAACCCGTCTGCTCTTATATATCATCATAAGTATCGAGATGGCCCAGTGTCACAAAATGTGATAAAGTAAGTTAAATGCTGTACAAAGTGGTGTGGAAATGCTGTGGTTCTCTTAACACTGACTTTTAATTCAGTAAACCAACACACTTTGACTTTGTTTCAGATAAACAGAATAACTGCAGCTGCTCTGCTTACTGCAGTGGAACGGGTGAGTGTTTTCATCACCCCACAAAACCACCACATTATTATCGGAGTACATGTAGTCTGTAAGATATATGTTTGTTTGTTTGTTTGTTTGTTTGTTTGTTTGTAGATGCATACTACACTTTTCAATTTTTAATAGAAGATCCCAAGATAAGCATTTCAAAAGTCTTGTCCCTGGTAAGTTCAAAACATGCAAACATAAGTGTGTGTTTTAGTATTTGTCTGTAAGTATCTCGAATCTTTTCAGATTTCTAACTTAGGACAACCACCAAACTGCTCTAAAAGTCTAGGGTGAGTTTTGCCGTTCTTCAATTATCCAAATCAAATTTCACACCATATTCTTTACAGACGCTTTCATCAACTTTAATACAATCTTTGTAATGTTGCTCTGCAGTGTTTCATGTCCACTGGCCATCATTGCATCTGAATACAAGGTAATCATATTGCTTTAACCTTTCCTTCTTGAGTAGTTTCTTCACATTTGGTGAGCTTTTCCATCACACTTGTTTAAGTTTGTGAACATTTCATGCCCAAACAACATTTCTGGGACCTTATCATTCAATGCACAAACGCATATTTTGTATTTAACATGTTACTTTAACATAATCCATTGATTAAAATCTAAATCTCTGTTAAGGATGCCAATGTGGATTGTGGAAGAACAGCAGCAAAGTAAGTCTAAACATGCCTTGAAGAAGCATTTCTATGCACCGATACACTTGAAACATTTGAACATTAGCTGAAATCTGCACTCTTCTTATTGTTTCATTGTAGTCTTCAAAGCTGCTGGGTGATTTTAAGATTTGCCCATGAGGTTTCTATCTGTACTGTGTTGGCCGCCGTGATTCATGTGTTTCAGTCTGTGAAACATATCAGTCTCTATGGACTCGTGACCCGAGCAGGTGTGTATATTAACTGCAGGGACCGAAGTCAACAAGCTGATTCAACGTATCCTGTAAAACCTCTCATCTGTGTTTTGCCTCATATGTCACACAGCCATTTGTGGAAATTCAGCAGCCAGCAACAATCCTCTAAATTCCCCGTTCACGTGGGTTGAAGTTAACCTAAAGCCTTATAATTTTTGCATGGCAATGGAAACACCTTCACCTGACATCCTCTATTGGTTTGTATTATCTTCTGCACTAACTTAATAGAATCTTTATAAACTCAACATGATGGTAGTCTACTTGCAGGCTCTTTGCTCTTTCACCCAATATCTTTAATCTCTCCTTTTTTAGTCCAAATGGAAATAACGTGGTTGTGCAGATGGAGGAGCAGTGCAGTCTGTCGTCATTTACCACACCCGGCCCAACTGTGACTACTGCGCCACCAAGCACCACCGGCTCGACTGTAAATGTAACTTCATCCCCAATGAGCACAACAACAGCTGAAGCCCTGAATGCCACCACCGCTGCTGCTAATGTCACAGTGACAGCAACACTCAGCACAACTACAACCACCACAAATGAATCTGTGTCTGTGGCCCCATCAGAGAACCCAACCACCAACGGATCAGGTTTATCATCACCTCAGCACTGCGTACAAATCTGTGTGCAGCCTTTATATCATGACAGCATCATTAAAGCATCCCCTGTAAAATGTTGTTAACTACAGCTGAGAGCCAAGCCAACGCATTGCTGGACCTGACCAGAGACGTGTCCAATCTGAACTCCAGCCAGGTGGATCAGCTGGTGTCTGAGCTGGAGAATCTTTTGTCCGGCCCGACAGTCAGCCTGGCGCTGGGAAACACCTCCGTCCACATCGTCAGCAATCTGCTGGACGCTTCACCTGAGACGCTGTCAGACTCCTCCAACAGGTTGCAGATGAATTTATCTGGAATTCTCAAACATATTGAGCATTGCTAAATAACTTCTAACCTTTTTTGCACCTCAAACTATCTTTATATTGACAATTTTGTTGCAGACTGCCCCAGCAGGGGACACATCATAGCTGATGCAACTGTTCTCCACATCCCATTTCTAAACAAGCTGAAATATGAAGTTAGACGGGGGGACTCCCACTGGTCTGTGGGTTCATATGCATGTGACCCTCAAGCTGTAGTCTCACACAAATGTTATACTCTTTTTAATGATGAAATGTTGTGACAATGGATTTAATAAGTAATTACCACAAAAATAACCAACAGTAGTATATGTATATAATTATTCTGCTCATTGAATCATAACATTTCCTTGCGGTCCACTAGCAAATGCTCAGAGGCCTGGTAGTGGTCTGCAGCCCAGGCGTCATGGTGTAACTGAACTGGCTCAACAAACGTTTTGCACAATACCAATTCATTTCCTCTTTCATCAGAATTATAGGGATTGTTGACACAGTGGCATTGAAGCTGGTCCTTCAGGAACAGACTGAGACCCTCTTATCTCCAGCTGTGGCTCTGTCGGTGAAACCAGCAGATGGCAGTAACTTTCAGGAAACATTTTTTTCCATCTCAGACCCCAGTAATGTCCAGGTATGTGGCACCAAGAGCCCAGTTGATTACATCTGTATGAAGTATTTACTGTAGTCACTGGAACTCGTTCACCTGTGGGCTGCTGATGCAGACGTGGAGGTGTTTTATATGAAATGCTACGTACTCAACTGTGTTGGAAAGTAACAGAATGCATTCGAGTCAAGTACTTTACTTGAAGGACAATTTTCAATACTTGTACTTTGCTTGAGTATTTACATTTTATGCTACTCAATACTTCTACTCCACTCGACTACATGTCAGAGGGACATGTACTTTTTACTTTATTTAACTGCTAATGTAACTTGTTACTTTTCATATTAAGATTTTACTTTAAAAAGTATGATAAACTTACAAAATACAAATTATTAAAGATTCAAGGTTGATTTGCATCTTCTGACATTCTACAGAAAAACAAAACAAAACTGCATACTTGGTGGTCTTTGTCACATGTTTCAGATATCTATGACTTTTTGCCAGTTCCACCAAAAACACATTTCCCCCTTTAAACTTCTCACATGACATCCTTTAAATAACTGTCATACGATTAGAAGGCAAAGTATGAATACAGATGTAGATTGTAGATTTTTGCTTTTCTCTCCTCTCCCGTTAATTATCTCACGACCCCTCAGGTGATCTTGTGATCCTTTGGAGGGGGTCTGACCCTGAGGTTAGGAAATACTGGGCTGAACCATCAAACTGTTTATAATGCAGACAAAGCAGCTCCTCCTCAACCAGCCACGACAGTAGAATGCTGTTTGCACATTAATATATCACTTTTGATGTCTAATTATATCATATATAAAACTATATTGGCCACAGAGACATTTTTCTACAGCATGGGTTCATTTACTTTAATTTACTTACTTAAATTTACTTTATTTTAAGTGCACTTAGCTGATGATACTTACATTATTTTACTTCAGTAGGATTTTAAATGCAGGGCTTTACTTTTGCTGCAGCATTTTTAGACTGTTGTTTCGCTAAATTAAACTGTCCAACTGCTTCTTCCATAATTAGTGCACATGCTGCTACAACTTCAAACAGGCAGCAAAGAGTCAATAACTGTGGACTAAATACCAGACAAGCAAGCCCAGAGGCATTAAAGAATTTTGTAACTGCAAACAGACGTTTTTCACAGCAGAAATGTTGACGTCACAGTATGAAAAGTGTATGTGTGGTTAAAAACATGCTTCTGATGGATATCTGCTTTTGCAGTTAACCCTGGGATTTGTTCCATGTGTGCTTTATCTGCTATTAGCAATAATCTGACTCAGTATATTCTAAAAATGTGGACAGGTTGTTGCTGCTTCTGCATGACAGCATTCAGTGAGGTGAATTAGGTCAGAAGGTCTTACAGCCTGCTTCCTTTCGCCACAGTGATGGGACTTTTTTCAACATGAGTTTTATCCCAGGATTCAATTGTTTTTGTACATGTTTTTGAAGAAAAAAGGAGTTGAGTTATTGCAGCTCAGCTGTCACAAATAGTCATCCCCGGACTGATGTCAGTGGCCCCAAAAGAAAAAGGTGGTCTGCGCTAATAAAATCCAGTTGTCAAACGTGTGTGTGTCTCTCTGTTGTGTGTTGCAGGTCCGTGGGGCTCCCAGGCCCAGACGGAATGTGGAGAGTGACTCCTCCATCCCTCAGGGCTCCATCAGGCTGCCTCCCTCTCTCACACAGGACCTAACCTCAGAGGAGCAGCAGCTGGTCTCCAGAGTTCAGTTCAATTTCTACCAGAAGAGCTCAGTGTTCCAGGTCTCCAAGTTCAGCAAGCATCCCCGTTCAAAACTGGATACACATTATTATGAGCTACGGAGAAACAGAAATGTGTTGTCATCTGCATATCTCTGATCTAGTGTTTAAAAGGTTTCTTTATGTTTCTAAACTCTAAACGGTCATGCAGGACAAATCTTTGGGAAAACGCAGACTTAACAGTGGGATTCTGGGGGCGAGTGTGGCCAACCTGTCAATCACAGGACTGCAGGACGATGTTGTAATTCACCTGAGGAACACAGAGCCTGTCCCAGTACGTCTGCTTTTAAAATACACAATACAGATAATCCACAAACATGCTGTGAGGGCAGCAGCTGTCACTCTGCACAGGAAAAAAAAAAATCATGATGTACAGTTAGAGACTGTAAACTGATTGTGCCTTTTTTCCAAACTACAGGCTAATTTTGTGGCTTCGTGTGTTTTCTGGGACTTCCAATTGAACAGTACGTTTTTTTTGTTTTTTTGTTTTTTTTAACAATGTCCATTGGAATTAAGTGAAAATAATGAAGAAAATTGAAAATATTGTTCACCTGTTTTCTTCTGGCAGACGGGTCAGGCGGCTGGAGTTCAAGCGGCTGTTTTGTCCAAAACAGCACAGACACTGAGACAGTTTGTGGCTGCAATCATTTAACCAGTTTTGCTATCCTGCTGGTGAGGAGACAATGGCTTTTCTATTTTTTTTTTTTTTACCACACATTTGGTGATCTAACAGCTAACAGCTCTAATCCTAACCCTGTTTTGCTTCCTTCTTTTTCTGACAGGACCTCTCCAGGGAGCCTCTGACAAGTCGCCTCCAGGCTAACATCCTTTCCTTCATCACATATATCGGCTGTGGAATTTCTGCCATCTTCCTGTCTGTCACCCTCCTCACCTACTTGGCCTTTGGGTGAGAGTCATGAGATAAATTACACACATCCAACATGTAATGACCATTGCAGTGTGCCACTGTGCGTGTTTTGATTCCACCACAAGGAGTCACCAAAGTTCAAAGACTGTGGTTCAATATATTTTATGATAAAGTTACAGTGTTTTTTTTTTTAACTCATTAAAAGTGTCTTGAATTCTCTGTTCTTTTCATTAGAATACTCTAATAATAATAATTGATGGCCATTAACATATAATGAGGCGGTGGCATACTCTATACGACATTTTTCAGCTTTTAAATTCCACACAGATCATCTTAATCTTGCCTTTTTTTTGACAAAAAATAATGTTTTCTCTCTCAGACAGTTGTTTATTATTACAAGAGTTCACAAATGAATGTGGCTTGGAATGCAGCCTTTCTTATGTGCAAAGTTCACAAAAACTGGAAAGAGGCAGACATTTTTTCACAGTCCACTGAGAAGCTTCATGTTGTCCAAACCATCTGAACACTGCAGGAAGTTGCGAAAGGACATTCCATCCAAAATCCTGATCCAGCTGTGCCTGGCCCTGCTGCTGCTGAACCTGGTCTTCCTGGTGGATGCGTGGCTGGCACTCTACCCAGATGCAGTGGGCCTCTGCATCTCCACTGCCTGGTTTCTTCACTACTTCCTGCTGGTTGCCTTCACCTGGATGGGACTGGAGGCTGTCCACATGTACCTGGCCCTTGTGAAAGTCTTCAACAGCTACATATCGCGCTACATGCTGAAGTTCTCGCTGGTCGGCTGGGGTGTCCCGATGATTGTGGTCATTATTGTCATTGCAATTGACAAGAATAACTACGGTCTCATCTCCTATGGGAAGTTTTCTGATGGCACAAGTGATTCATTGTGAGTCTGCAGCTACATTTTCCACACAAACTGAAAATATTCCACAAATACCAAGACGCATGAAATAAAACCTTTTCAAAACAAACTCATTAATTCCTTCCCATTGTTATCCTCTCCCACAGCTGCTGGCTGAAAAATGACATCGCTTTCTACATAGCAGTGGTGGCCTATTTCTGTGTCGTCTTCCTCTTCAACTTTGTCATGTTCGTCGTGGTTTTGATCCAGCTGTGTCGGATAAAGAGGCAGAACCCTCATAATTCGCTTCACCGCACCACACTGCAGGATGCGCGCAGTGTGGCGGGGATAAGCATCCTCCTGGGCCTCACTTGGGGCTTTGCCTTTTTCGCCTGGGGGCCCCTTAACCTGCCATTCATGTACCTCTTCGCCATCTTTAACTCCTTGCAAGGTGAGCTGACTCGTTTCACGTAAGAATGGGTCCATGAGCGCCTGCTTTTGGTCATTTTCATAATCATGAGGGCTCCACGGCAATAAGAAGACCATCTGAGTGCATTATAGCTGGGCTTTTTGTTTGTACACAGCAAAAATCACTGCATGACACATGTTAACTTTACCCAGCAGGCTACCCATGGACAGAAAACCACCAAAGGAGCTGTTTTGATCCAGTGTTGTGTCTGTTACAATCCACTCTAGCTCTTCATTAACATACACGCCACTATTTGTTACTGATTCATTTTAATCTGTAGTTATGAATGACAGTTGCACATTACATTGTACAACTACTCTAACTATACATTTGGGACAGTTCTATGGCAAAACTTGAGCTTATTCTGTCCAACACTGGGTCAAAATAACCATATTTTTGTTTGGGTAAAAAACCCGACAGTAAAGAGAGGGTCAAAATACCCTCCTGGTACTGGGTAAAGTTAACCCAGTATATACCCAGACTAGCTGAAATCTGGGAACATGGCACCACACTATGAGTCTGAAAGGGAAGACACGCCATCAGATGCTGTTGTACGCCAACACTTTAGCCAGATTATTTAAACCGCTTCATTCCGAAATGAAACAGAAAGTAAGAGCACATGAGGGAAATGTCAGCACTAATCCCTCATTGCGTAAGAAAATGTGCGTGTGCACATCTTTGGTAAGTACAGTAGATCAAAGTTGAAAGAGGAAGCAGGCCTGTAAGCTGCAATCGATGTTTACAGCAGACAGGTAGTATGTCTTTATCTTGAATTCCAAATGAGTCACGTCTCTTCAAAAAATGCTGTTTCTCTTTTGCAGGTTTCTTTATATTTGTGTTCCACTGTGCGGTGAAAGAAAACGTGAGGAGGCAGTGGAGGACCTACCTGTGCTGCGGCAGAATGAGGCTCGCAGAGAACTCAGGTCAGAGAGGTTCACTTTAAATTTCATTTCCACACCCCTGTTTGGTTTCTGATTCCTTTGAATACGGACATCTAGTCCTTCAAAGTAAAAGATCCAAGTGCAGTAGCTGTGTGATCAAATCTGTGGACGACTGTGCCACTTTACCTTGTGGAATTTCTTTTGACAGAATGGAGTCGCACCGCCACACAGAAGACGGCGAAGAAGTCATCAGTGACCAGAATAACATCTCTTCAGTCCTCCAAGTCCAACAACTCATCCAGCTCCTCGTCCTTCCTGGCCAGTGACTCCTCAGAGCAGAGTAATGGCATTGGTAGGTGAGAGTCACAGACTGTGGGGTCTTATTATAAGCTTTCACTAGATTTATACCAGTCATACAGGTGTGCATTTGTATATTTACAGAATAATTATATATATTTATATTTGGTCCATCACTGTGCTTCGTATGCTCCTGCTAAATGGGTTCGGGTTAGGGTCTGTGGACAGACAGGGAGGGTCCGTATGTCCACAGACTTCTGCATTGGTTGGCTTTTATATAGAAATCTCCCCTTGGGCTGGTTCCTTCTTATTTATATACTTACATGTAAAATCCAAGATCACTATGATCTGTGCTCTCACAGTATTCTACAGATTGTCGTCCCCAGAGCTAGAACAGAATTAGGCAAAAAAGCTTTTAAATGCGCTGCCCCTTTTTCCTGGAATAATGAACAGAAGGGCCTGATGTGGTCAGAGCTGATTACAAAGGGGGAATTTAAGGATGGAGAGAACAGTGCACTCGGTCTGTGTGATTGCTCCTGAATTTTCACTGAAATCCTTTTAAAAAAATCGCTCGTGCTTGTGCATCATAACTGGCTCGTTTGTCCTTGACCTTAGGTTGCGTTTCAACTGGATACTGTTTCTCATTTGCTGTCAGTTACGGTTGTATTTGGTTGTTTGTGTTACTTGTTTATTGTAGTGAAAATGCTGGTTAATTCATTCTTGAAAAGGAGATTTTCGCACACGTTTGATCTGTTGGAAATAATGCAGTGTGCTGTTACAGGCAGCCCATTTGAAGACAGAACAATCACAGCTGACGAAGACCCCAGTATGGACGTGATCCTCAACGAGATCAACAGGGAGCACAGAAACCAACAAGCACCCTGATCCGAAAACGACAGAACAGACTGTTTAATGATTCTTATTTTGAATTCTTATTTTATTTTACTTGTACATATGTAAATGAACAGTAATTTATGCGCCATCCGTCTTCATGTCGCATGCATTATTTGACTTGGGGGCACTCTTTTACCACTGAGCCCTGCTGTTGTAATTACGTGCAGAATGTGGTTTGACATGCTGAAACATACAAGGCCTTCCCTGAAAAAGTCTACTTGGCAGCGTATGTTGCTCCAGAACCTGTATATATGGCTCAGCATTAATGGTGCCTTTACATGTGCGTGAATGTGCAGGACACTGGTTTTTGGAAGTGTTCCTGAGCTCATGCACTGACGTCCACTACAGAATCTCGTCTGTTTTCAATGCAGTGTCATCTGAGGACTGAAGGTCACGGCCGGCCAGTGTTGGTTTTCAGCCTTGTGACTTGTGTGCAGAGATTTCTTCAGATTCTTTGAGTCATTTAATGACATTATGTACGGTAGACAATGAAATCCCCAAATTTCAATTGAGAAACATTACTCTTAAATCATTGTGCCATTTGCCAGCAGAGTCTCCATCTTAACCTCAGACAGACTCAGCCTCTCTGGGAGACTTTTTTTATACCCAGTCATGTTCCTCACCTGCTGCCAGTTAATCTAATTACCTGTGAGATGGTCCACCAGGTGTTTTCTTTCAGCATTTCACAACCCTTCCAGTTTTTTGTTGCCATCGTCCCAACTTTCTCGAAACGTGTTGCTGGCATCAAATTCTACGATATGACGGGGTATCATTTTCAAAAACGACTGAAATTTCTCAGTTTCAACATTTGATATGTCGTTTTTCGATGAGATACAGGGTTTCAATGTTTAGCAAATCATCATGTTCTGTTTCTGTTTACATTTATACAGCGTCCCATCTTTTTTGGAAACAGGGTTGTAGAATCCACTTAATTGTCCTCTTTGATCCCATACTGTGGTCATGCTAGCGGCAGTTACAGGGATGGCAGTTTGGTCCAGACTGAAAAACCTCAACAACCACCGGAGGGATTAAGAACCTACAGTATAATCTGGGATTTGTGCTGCACACTGCTTTGGTAAAGCACCTGTCATAGTTGAGTATTTCTCAGGACAAAAATCTGATGATTATTTGACTCTGGACTGGAGTTGGTAATTAACAATGTGCTCTGCTTCTGTAGCACAGACTACAGTCAGCAGGTGAGAACAGAATAAATGACAGAGCTGTTGTCCTGTATGAAAGCATGAATGTAACCCTGTTGTCTGGCCAGGCTTTAACATACTTTCTAATATTTAAAATACCACTGGGACACGACTGAACACTGTTATGGGTTGTTGGGATCCCCTTGAAAAAGCAGTAAAATGGATCACAGTGCAAGTGCTCCAAACCATCACTGCAACTGACCAAATAATGACAAAGTCTGCACCCGGAGCAGGCCATTGATGAGAGGGTCCAGCATACTTTATGTCCCATTGAGACACTGTTATATTGTTCACATATAATTTTCTTGTTTTTTTGGTTAGTTTTTTTCAGTTTCCTGTTGCAGTTCGGTTAAGTTTAGGCAACAAAACTGCTCGGTTAGATTTAGAAAAAGACGATTTCAGTTAAAATAGACCCTCAAACCACACTGGAAAGGCTAAGTTCCTCCACAGCACCAACACGGTGATTTATCAGACCATGCAGAGTTCAGGCAGAGCACTGAGGTCAGCCTGCATTGTTTTATTTCTCGGTTTATAAAGACATGCTTTCCTAAAATGTTTGAAAAAAAAAAAAAAACCTAAAACATCTTCCCCCAAAAACACTTTAATTGTAGATGGTCACAAAAATTATCTCACGTGGGACAGAACAGCATTTGGTGAAATCATATTGAATAAATAAATGTAACTCAGTCCCACAGGGTTGATCACGCGTAAACGTGCTGTGTACTGTATATGCAAGCTACATTCACCGTCCTTTACATGCACCTAATACGGTCTTAAAAAACTTAAAACATATCAGGAGAAACCAAAGGTGCTAATAAAACATGACACGTGAACAGCACAAGCACAGAGGTGGCATTAAAGTGGTGGAATTGTTTCCCTTTTAAAAACACATTTGGACTCAAACACTTCAGTCTCACTGGACACGGTCACATTGTCTTGACACAACCTGAAAGAATCAAATCACATTAGTGAGGCAGTAACAAAAACAGAGCTTAAAAGCAATTCAATGCAGCTGTGCGGAGCCTACAAATCGCCCTATCGCACAATCTGAGCTCATAACTCAAAGAAAAAAAAACAAAACAAAAAAAAAACCTAAAGAACAAGCTTGTTGTAAGAGCAGTTACACCACATTATCAGTGTATCAAAGCACTGTTGAAACATCTAACAGTTCCTTCAGAGTACATGCAAATGGACATTCCAAATCAACATCAATGAATACAACTGATCAGTTGTAGCAGACAATGGTAAAACACAACTAAAACTGGAAGAAAGAGAGGGAAGATTCGGGGAAAGCGGGGATTAATGGAGAGGGGAGAATAAAACTGTCATTGTGCCCCTCAAGCTGCGTTCAGACTGAACACAAACGTGATTTATTCGCACTAGCTTGACCGCTGGAGTGTTTTGAAGTTCATGCTTGTTAACCAAAACCAGCCAATTACAGTACAGACGCTAGCTGTGGTCAGTGAGCAGTAACTCACTCATGCCAGCCATCCAGACTGCCATGTGTGTGAAATATGCCTTAGACGTATGAACTACTCTTTATATTGCAGGAACGCCGCGATTATTTTTGTGTCAGTGTTCTTTTTCTCCACTCCTTTTCATTTCTTTTTTTTTTCCATTTTTTTTAACATTTTAAAGCCTCCAAAACAATGCATTTGTCCAATCCTTCTGTGGCCTCTAATTTTCATGTCATGTTCAGTCTGAACACAGCCTCAAGGCTACAGCAGAAACGGGAGGAGCATTAACATTCCAGCCGCTGGGCATTCAAGCAGAGGAAACTGGAGGTCTCTACTTCTTCCATACAGTGTAGAAAACCCATCTGACACGGTGCAATTAAGGACATGAACAGCGCTGCTTTTGCTTGTTTAAGTGACAACCAAATAACACTCAACATTAACAATTTGGGGTTATTTTTCCTGCATGACAACGTGTTAAACGCCTCTGATGAAAAGGATACAGCTCTGAGTAGGAGGGCACACACACCACCTCTTTGGAGAAGTCCACGGGACACGAGAGCCTTCCCAGCTGTTCCTCATACAGACTCAGTGCCTCTGTCAGGTTCACGCTGTTACCCTGATGAGCAGAGGCAGAAAACTGGAGTCACTGCCTCGCGGTTGCGTTTCCACCAGTCAATTTGAATTTCCATCCATGTCTGCCCTGACTTGTATAAGTGAAGACTTAAGTCAAGTGGAAGTTCTCACTCTACTGACACGTGTGATTCTAGAGAATAATCACTGATGAGAAACATGCCGTCTTCACTTAGAGACTATTTTTCCAGAGGAGCGCAGAGGACCGATAGAGAGCTTCATCACATGGTGCAACAACAATCAGCTGAAGCTCGATATCAGCAGAAGCAATGAGATTATGGTGGATTACAAGGACCCAAATATGGACGTTGCTGCAAAGAAGCTACGAGTTGTAAAATGTTGATGCTTCACACACATGTTGACAGAAAATCTCTAAAATCAGCACAGTTTCAAGGTGGACACCTAAGATTAGTGTCACCGGTTCAGTATCTGACCAAATGTGAAATATGCTCAAAGTCTGCTCCGGAGTGATTTTTGCGTAACGGCCAGAAAAGTGTTTTTGTATAACATCACAGTGTCCCAGTGAAGCTGACCTTTGACCTGCTGGATATAAAATGTCATCATCATTTGATCCTATGACACATTTGCGTGGAATTTTGTCATAATTAGCACATGAATTCTTGAGTTATGACCAAAAATGTGTTTTGTGAGGCCAGTGTGATCTTTAAACGCTGAAATCTAATCAGTCCAACCATCAAACATTCCTGTCTGACAATTTGAAACTGAATTCAGCTTAGATCTAAGAAGTATTTCATCCCTCCAAAAACAAAGCCATTAACTCCTTCCTTGCAATACTTCCTGCGAGCAAATCTCTGACCTATAATTACCTCAGAGACTGAACACACACAGCACGTGTATGGACAGTTTGCACAGTATTTCCTAAAAGGACAAGACTCACCTGTGTGAAATACTTCCCAGAGGGATGCAGGACTTTTATTGACAGATCTAAGATGAGACGCAGGAACTCCCATGTCGAGTCTACAACAAGCAGTTAGACAGGTTCAGACATACGTTGAGTAATAACACCTCTGTGCTGCTTTTAGCCAACACCCCAGACAATCTATATTATAGACAGAGTGTCTGTCAGACACACCGGACAATTCCCCTTTTCCTTATCTGAGCACATGCAATAAGTGTAAAGGTAAACGGTAAAAATGCGTCTAATGTGGCAGGAGGTGTTATGTAGGAATATGCTTGTTTATGCTTTATGTAATCTGAGTTTAAGGCATTTTAAGACCAAATATTATCTAAAAAAATACAGAAACCTTCTTCTGGCTCCGTAGATATTGGGATTGCAGTGAGGTCATTAATTACGTAATCAAACGTCCTTCCTTCCTGGACGTACTTCTTCAGCACGGGGACACAGTCCTGGACTAGTATCTGCAACGCAAGAGACAAGGACAGTCCACTCAATTTTCCTCTTAGCATTCTGTCATTTAGCTAGCAAACATGGATACTGAACCTCTTGAAGCCAGTTATTCAGGATCACAAACGTAAGGCTCAGTGACGATTTTATGGCAATAACAGATGAATGTGTTTTCAGCACTCACTTGGTAACAGTCTCCGTTCAGGTTGTCGAGGATATTGCCGCAGGTTTCTCTCATGTGCGTTTTGCACCCGTCTATCACCTTCTGGTCAATGTGCACACGGTGTTAAGGAACGACCAATCAGGAGCAGATTACACACATCAGGAAAGAAAACAACCTGACACAGAATGAAGAATAAAGGATATCTCCAACATGGTGATCATCTTTGGCTTTTGTTTGACCACCTCGGCGAGGATGCCTCCGTCACCTCCTCCTAATATCAGCACCTCTTTTCCAGCATAATTCTCTTTGCCGCTACCTATGATGGCTTGGGTGTAGGCCAAATCACTCTCAGCCAGGTCTGCAAGGGGAACGAGTCATTTACACACGCACAAAAAACTTTTTTAACCATCAAGTGACGGAGCTAAACTGCCAAAGACGGCATGCACTGCAGTGTTGCATTCACTTACTAATGTCTCCATTCAGTACGAGGATATTCCCAAACTGCCGCGAGTGCAATATTTTTATGTTCTGGTATGCAGAATCTTCTTCATACACCACCCGGTCAATGTCATACTCAATCAGTCTGCCGTCAGCTGTGGGCCAGTATCGGTCAACCTTTGCTCCTCGTACGAGGGCTGGGAGCCTTTTAATCCTTGTAATATTGCCATTGAAGAGAACCTTTAGCTCCTTTTCCAGTGCATTTAAAAGCTGGGGAGAAAAAAAAGCATAAAAGTATTTTTCATCAACATATTTCATAGTGCACTAGTGTCACTGCGCTTTCTATTGGTGCTCCACCGCAGTTGCATTTCTTAAGGACAGCTGAATGTGCTGTGTATGGGAAAGTGTGTGTTTGGGTGTCAGTGGCAAGTTGACAACATATGCAGGCAATAATGTTGGTTGCTGGTCCTTGGCACAGATATTTATGTCTCCAGGAAATACTGTACAAAGTGGTTGACGATGTGTGCAGCTATAAAGTCGTAAAATTAAATTTTATGAGTGATAAAAAAAAATATTGGATCCCTTGACCTGTTTAAAAGTGAGAAACATCACATGACAGCGCTGCACTGTGGCGCTTCCTGTGTATAAATGGATGGAAGTGTTTTGAAATCACCTACATTGTCTAGCTGTGCAATGTTATCCTCTTCGTAACACTGCAGATCAATGGTGACTAACCCATGGGAGTGCACACGCAGAACAGCAAGCCTGAGAAGAGAGCGGTGAAGAGAGCAAAGCAGTGAACTAAGTGGAACATTTTATTGATTGATTGACACTCCACCCAAAAAGGCTCAAACTGCTGCCTTGAAAAGGGGGCTGCAAATGCCTCGTTTGGAAAGTTTCATTAAATCTGCTACAGCACCCCTGTAGCATAATCCACCTCCCTGCTGAGCACCAGTATGCACACTATGTGCTTAACAGTCTTACTGACAACTAAATAACACTGCTGTCTTGTTCCTGTGGGGGTTTATTTCCATTGCGAGAACATCATTCAAGTAAGGCCAACCTAAACCCGTTCAGCAGGGCCCTGACAGCAAACTGTCACTCAGCTGCATGAGGAACACACAACCTGGATACTTGAGAAGACCTCTGGTTGTCTGCGTGGGTTTCAGGATGTCCTCATGTATTGTGCCAGTTTATTAGTTGAGTGATTGAGTTATTTTAACTACTTAAACCAGATCTGAATTAGCCTGGCTAGATTATCTGTGTTGGCTTTGGGAGACACTGAAGCTCTGGATTGGTTTGCTGGGTTCACTCAAACCAGACCAAAAAGTGATGTTGCGCAGTTCTGATTATCAAATCAAAAGCCAGTCTCAAGCCTCTTGGTTGTTCTGGCATAAACCCCCCCAAACTTCCTGTGACAGCAGAGCTCCTCTCTCCAGAGACTACAGCGTCACTATTAAACACATGCCACAAAGAGCACTCTGCTCAACAAGAAAAGGCACTCCAGGGTTCTACATGGGAAACAAAAGACGCTGTATGCAGCTTCGCTTGACATCTTCACGTGGAAGCAAACAATGATGTCAATGGATGATATTCATCTCCAGAGGCTAAGCTAACTCCATTCTCAAATATTTACAATTAACATCCACATCGCATGGAGCAGCATTTAAAGCTAATGTGCGTGTTTTTGCAAAATATGGACCTAATAAAGTGTAATTAACGTTTCTGGAAATTTCTGCATCCACAGACCAAAGAAGACAGCAAGCTTTTGTTTGTCAAAAAAAATATGGCAGCACAGCGCAAAAATGTTGTTCTTACCGGCCATTCTTGCCTACGAGAGTAGCAAGGTATCCATGTCCGTTTGTGTCATGGACAGTCTCTGTCATTTCCTGCTCATGAAATATGGACAGCAGACCAGGAACTGTTGAGGCAGAGTCAGCTGAGAAGAGAAAGACAGAAGATGACGATCTGCTCCCTTTAATCGTTCTCCACATCAGCGGTGAAAGAAGTGCTCAGATCCTTCACGTGCATAAAAGTGGCAGCGTGACGATGTAAAAAGAATTCAAGTAAGAATTCAGCTCAGCATCCTCTCAGCCAGCTTCATGAGGTATCACCTGGAAGGTTTTTCAGTCTTGAAATATGCACTGAGCCCTTATTGGCTGCTTTCCATTCACTCTTCAGATCATTCCAAACATCTCAGGTGATTGTGGAGGTCAGGTCACCTGACGCAGCACTCCATCACACTCCTTCTCGCCCTCACGCAGCCTTGGTCTCCCTCAGTTGTGGTTTCTCTGCAGCATTTTGACCATGAAGGTCTAATTCAAGCCGTCTCCTCTGAACAGCTGATGTTGAGATGTGTCTGCCACTTGACCTGTGTGAAGCATTTATATGGGCTCTAATCTGAGGCACTGTGAACTGGGACTTCTGAGACTGCCAAGGATACCAAGGATATGTGTATCGACTACATAACATCAATCCAACCCTGCTAACACTAAAACTGGCGGTCAGGACTTGAGCACAATAATTGATAAGCTCAGCAGTATCACAGGTGCTCAACAGAAAAGGCTGTGTGATCTATATAAGAACCAGTACACACAGATAACCTGACTACATCCAACCATTGCACCTCAAGTATCAGACTTTGCCTTTGAGTTCCTGCTCAAATATCCAGCAGCCAAAACCAACAGATGCAAACAAATAGATGCAAACACTCCTTCATTCCCTCAGCTATTTCACCACCTTCTTCTGATAGCAAAAGGTAATGCCAGCCAACCCACGCCTGGTAAATATTGCTTTGCTTTCCTTTTAACAGTACTCCATGTTTTTGTTTCTCATTATATGTTGGATCTTACTGCGTTTTTTGGATATTGTGTGACATTGTGTGTGATTACTGTTTTTCTGCTGCACCACCAATATCCTCTCTGGGGACAAATAAAGTCGAACTTGACTTGACTCTTTACTTAACTGAGCGGTTCTTGATATGTCATGATATGGATTACTGCAGTAGCCGAAAAGGGCTGTCAGCTGCATAAATTACCTCTGTACAACACAAATGATGGTCTTAAACATGCTAGAAAGGCAAGAATTTCCCCAAATTAACTCTTGACAAGGCACACCTGTTAACTGAAAACCACTCCAGGCACATACCTCATGAGCATTGCAGAGAGAATGCCAACAATGTGCAAAGCTGTCGTCAAGTCAAACCGTGGCTATTTGGAAGAATCTGAAATACTAAGTAGATTTTGGTATAACAATACATACATACATACATACATACATACATACATATATACACACACACACACACACACACACACACACATATATAAAATACATATAAATATAATAAATAATAAATAAATTAATAAATAGATATATAATCTATAGGTAGGTAATAATACTTAGCTACTTTTACTTAAGTATAAGTATTTTCACAGCACTTTTACATAAGTAAAGGATGCATGAACGCTTCTTATTCCACAGCCTTTACGTATTCGGTTTTAACTTATAAAACTACAAACATGGCCGAAATCGCGCCACTTCCTGTGCGACCGCGCAGGATTGAACATACTTTATTCACATTGTTAGCCAGAGCGGCACTGAACCGCTATCCGGAGCAATGGGACTGAATAGAGTTCAAAAAAAGTGTAACGTCTAACACATGACCATGCAAATGACAATAAAATCACACATTTCACCTCCAGTACCTTTCGGCTTTGAACCCCGGCTTTTGAAAAACATGTGTGAATCTGCCTCTATCGGCCGTGTTTCATCCAAATCAATACAGCGTTACTGTTTTGAAGGGCAGTGACAGACTAGCAGGTTCATAGTAGCAGGCTAGCCAGCTAGCTAGCATGCAGCCCTGATGCAGTGCCTGTAACCTGAATGCACTGAGTGTATTCAGCCGCTCGTCGCACTCGTCTTACCTGCCGTAGAGAGGCTGAAGTCGAGAGTATAATGTCGCAGTGCCATGTCTGAGTGCAACCGTCATCCATGCCTGGGATAGGCAGGCTGCGATTATTTATCTGCAGAGACAGAGGGAGGGCCCTGCTACCACTGCTGCTACCACTACCCACTACTCTCAACCAGGCGTGGCTACTGCGGTGTCAACGGACATACGGTGACACCGCAGAGAGTCAGATGTGAGACGAGAGAGAAATCCTCCTGTGCACTTCGCAGAATGGAGTGTTCCCCTTCAGAGAAAGGACAATTCAACTTATTTCTCTTACATACACATTTACAGTCAAGATTTACAAATCTTTGTTTGTATTTTTGTTTTTTTCACTGGGAAATTAGATCCAAAACCGGGAAAAAAAATGTACAGCAACATCCAAGAGGACATTTTTTTTTCATTATTTTTTAGTTTCTTTGTGTTATAAGAAGCTGCAGAAACAACACTTTCATTTAAAATTGCCAGTATTTGCTTTCTAGAATTGTATACTTTCCAAAGCATTAGAATGAATTCTGTTGGATAGACTTCAAGAACATATCATGGTATTCAGTTTAGATTTGAGGATGCATTGAAGGAAGTGGTTGGGAAGTAACCAATATAAGACATAGCAGTACAATATTTATGCATCCACAGCTTTGACAAAATTAATAACGTTAAAGTATTTGTTAAACTAAAGAGTGAGGGGTTCCCCCGTATCTGATAAGGATCTTGCACTTGTGGTATTCACATCAAACTGGATGTGATATATCTGCACCACAGTGGCCAATGGGGTCAAAACAAGGTGGACAACTGTCACCTTTCTCTTCAGTCTGCATATGGAGGATCTATCTAACAAGTTAAAAGAATGTAACACTGGATGAATGGTTGGGAATAGTCTCATTAGCCATCTGTAAGCTGATGATTTAGTCCTCCTATCTACTTATAGTGCTGAGAAGGTTCATGTTGATTAACTGATTCAAAAACTTGGCCTTAACTGAACCTACACACAGTCGGGATGGCTGTAAGCTGTGTGTTTTAATCACCGTTGACTTGTGAGCAGAATGATTCTATCCATGTGTTGTTGTCCTAATTCTGTATTTAATATTTTTGTGCTGATATGGACCTATGAGACTGAAATAAAGTCAAATTGAACACTGCACACAGCAGCGACGGAGCCTCCAACACTCATATAAGCATCTATGTCTATATCTTATGGTAGAAGCACATGGTTAAGGCAACATGATACTCAAAATGGAGGCACCATTACACCCGAGTTATTTTCTTACTGACAGGTTTCGGACATAGAAATAATGTGGACACACCTTAGCCAAGAGGGACAGGGAGGGATGAGGGCTTATAGAGGCCAGAAGTAAAGCATGCTGTTTACTAACTGTACTGCAGCTTTACAGATTTGCTGCAGATTATTGCATGTTGGATCATATGAGGAAAAACTGGTAATACAAAATTAGTGTACATTAGGTGGACTTTGTGGAGCTGAGTGTCTAAGCTGTTCACTCAAAGAGCTCAGCAAGCTGTTTCCTTCTGCAGATGTGTAGCTGTGCGGTATAGGTATACCATAGTTTCAGCAGGTCATTAAGATTGTACTCACTACCTTACCTCATTAAAGTCAAAGCAGGACGTACAGGTCATTAGTAGCTGATTTATGTTTGTTCAAATATATGAAAAAGTACGAAGAAAAGCAAATAAAATTGACAAAGTCCCACATGTCAGTTTTATTCACATCAGTGAAATGGGCCCAAATTGCCATGACATAAAACAGATGTAAAGCACACTAACAGCTGGGTATGTGAACGAAACACAGTACATGTACAAAAGTGGAGGATGCTGATATTGTGAAGAACCCGATGGTGGGTTAATTTATCCACAGCCAGAGCTTGGAACTGCAACTACATGAAAAATCTGATGCAGATCTATTCGAATCCATTCATGTTGATGAAATAAGCATAATAATCCTACAACATTATGCAGAAATGGCACACAAGTGTGTACCATTAGCATCCATGGTTACTCACAGATATGGTTTGTTCATGACTTGCATCACATTTAAAACACATACATAGCATGTTATCCATTATCACAAATTCTTATCGTATTCACAATCAGTGATAAAGCCGTAATGCAATTCTCATGACAAATAATGCAAATATAAGGGGTAGGCAATATGCACAAAAAGATTTTTGCAATGGTATCCATTATCACTACACAGGCGTTACAGTATGCGCTAAATAATTCAAAATCACATGGTAACTTTTCACTTTGTTACACTCGTGGTCACACTGTTGTGTCAAATGTAATCGAATGTCACAAAATATTCCTAAAACAACAAAATGTATGTCACACGTTTAGCAGGGTTTAGACAGAAAACCAACCTGTGCTTAGACAACGCCAGGGGATGCCGTGGTTGCGGGGCGGTGCAAACGGCAGAGACACAAAATTAGCGACTAGCTAGCGAACATAGTGAAGCATTCAGCAGCTAAACAGCCAGATATTTCCCTCAAGACTCGGCGGAGACCAAAACTGCTAGACATGTAACTGGGCAACAAGTATTGTGTTCACACTTGTTTACTGCAGTTACTTCATAGCAACATTTTTTCCTAAAAAGCAGCCCGAATCGGAGGCTGATACACAGTTTTACCATTTTGACAAACCTTGAAATATCAAGTGAGTTGTCAGCATCATTAGCTGTCCATATGCATACATCGCAGCACATTGCTAGAAAGTAAATCCACCACAATCAAAAGCATCGAAATCAGAGTCTGCCACTTCAAAGTCAAAGCTGTTGTAGTGAGGGGAGTCGAGCGAGGGGCCCCCGGCGTGGTACGCTCCTGCTGGCCCCATGCCAGTGAAATCCGTGTTGAGTGGCAGGTCAGCAGCTTTGGCTTCCAGATTAGAGAGTGAACATGTACCCAGGTAACCCATAGCAGAGGAAGCAGCAGCCCCTCCCATCAGCAGATAAACCGCCCTCACTGCTTGGGCATTACTGATAGTGCCGTGACGAAGACACCCGACCGAGTGAGCACCTCCTTTGTAATACTTCGAACGAGGGGAATTCCTGCCTGTGAGCAGTTTGAAGAAAACATACATGTAGTCAAACACATTAACCTGATTATCTACATGAAAATATCACAAATGAGCGCATGGCTGTCTAAACTCACCTTTCTCCCTCGGAGAAGCACAAGTCATAGGCCCTGGGGAGGGGACCTCTGTGTCGCTGACCGGTGGAGTTGGTGGATCCTTGTCCAGGATTTGCTCAGGCACCAGGTCTCGGAGAGTAATGTGCGGTGGTGGAACGTGATGTCGCTTACAAGGACTGAGAGGTGATGAGAGACTCTGTCAGGGAAAAAAGGTGAGCTCTGTTAAGGAAAAACACGGTCATTGCTTCATCTAGCACACCATCAGGTAAAACAAACAAACAAATCAATTTGGCTCATTGGCTTTTGACTAAACATCTGAACTAGCCAGCACCAGCTGTATTTTGTGTTGTGCTAGTTAACAAGTCTAAACTATGGTGAACATTGCAATCAATTATACCTGCTTAACATGGGCATGTTAGTATTGTCACTGTCTGCTTGTGGTAAACTGATGTTAGCTCAAAGCAAAGCAAAGCAAAGCGCGCGCGCGCGCACACACACACACACACACACACACACACACACACACACACACACACATTTTCCAAAACAATTACCTTAAGAAATGTCTTAAAAACTCACCTTTTTCACTTTTTTCAGCATATTCAGCCATTGACTACAAAGTAATGAAAATGATTGTTATTACCTCCATAGAAATTCCACATCCATCAATACATCAGTTAAAAGATAACTATGTAGGTTGGGGGGGTGGAATGTGCAGAATTTGTGCCTCTCAGTCTAACAGTCAATCATCTTGCAGGAGGGAGCAGGTGGTCAGAGTTAAAAAACAGGCTCTCCAAGTCTCTGATTATTAACACTCCCACAAGGAGGTGCTTTGCCTCCAATGTTCAACTCACTTGACACAAAGTGTATTCTGATAAGTTTGAATTTGCAGATGATACCACAATGAAACAGTAGTAGTGGTGGACTTTGTAAAAGTCAGAGTGGCTATTTACTCCTGGTCGTCTGGTCTGGAAGCTTCCATCCCTTGCTGAGATCTAAACGATTAGACTGAAGAGAAAAAGCTTCACAGTATTCCTCAAGACTCCTCCACCCTGCTGACCCTCTCTTCAACTTCCTCCCTTCTTTGAAAAGACTGAAAAGTCCCAGAACCGGAACAGGTTCTGCAACAGCAGCTACCCAAACGCTGTCAGTGCCTTTAAATCATCCACGTCCTGCTATTATACTGTCTGTGATACACCGAAATGGTATGCATACATTGTATACACCATAGCTGGGTGTGGTACTGATAGCTTCCCCATAATGTTAAGAGCAATGAGAGCAAAATTAAAGTAGTTTAACATTCTGTGAAACTCACTTTTCCAGCTTTCTTGCTGAGTTAGATGAGAAGGTAAGTACCACTGTCATATCTATCTGCTAATGAAGCCACAACTAGTTAGCTTAGCTTAGCATAAAAGACTGGAAACACAGGGAAACAGCTTGTCCCACTCTGTGAAAAGGTTAAAAAATCAACTTAAATCTCACTAACTTTTTGGGGGGGGGGGGTGTTTATCCCATAGAAAAACTGAAAAGTAAGAACTACAAGTTGTGGTTTTATGTGCTGCACTATATTTTTGTCTGGTGACTTCCTGGACTCTCCTCAAACTTGTTCTTCCACTTCAGTGCAGCCAGGCTAAGATGTTTCCTCTTGTTTACAATCCTCCAGGCATGTGAGAGGTACAAACATTCTCATTTAACTCTTGGCAAAAATGTGAAAAATAAAACAAACCACTGGAACCATTCCTCCGAGTAACTGGTGTTAAATGCAGTTACTCAGTTGAATGACGTGGACAGCATATCATTCGAGTGGAACAAGTCCAAGTAATTAGTAAAGCAAGCACAGTGACCTGCAGTCTGCAGGGCTTTCAGTCAGCAGCAGCAGGTATTTGTTCTGTGGGAGGATAAGAGCAAAGCAGCAATCCCTGCTTCCACCAGAAGGTAACTTGGGCAGGTCAAGGATCTCCTTGCCTTCCACAATTGCCTCACAATTGCTCTGCAACAACACCAGCTGGTCCGGGGGAGACGATGCATCGTGGCAAACCAGGAGAGTGCCCTCAGCTGTCAGGAGCAGAAACCTCTTCTTCCACTGTTTGAAAATAAATCCACCTGGACAACAGAAGCAGGTTGGTGGGGGGAAAAAGCACTAAATAGTAAATACCTGTTGGAGAAATGATGCATTTCTAATCATAACCCAATACCAAAGGCTTATTGACAATATCATGCATGGTCGCTGTGATCCTGATTGCATTGGGGGCAGTGTGGAGCTGGATTAAAGTATAAACACTGTTGTTCTATCATCCCCACAGATTAGAAGCAGTCAGATGGTTGGAGGATCAAGGGGCTGTGGATGCTGGGCTCAACCAATCAGACCATGTTTACCAGTGTCCACATCTGGTTCTACTCGTCTTATATGCATACAATAAAAACACATGGATACACTTTATTAAAGCACCTAACAGGATTACAGTGACAAGAGATGGTGGAAAAAGACAGAACACGTCACAGTTAGTCTTGATTTTTCATATTTTAAGAGTATTTTCAGCTGCAGATTGAGATTGTTTTTTAATCAGGGTTTGCCACACAGCTGTGGCAACTGAGTGAAAACTGTTCATGTTAAGAAAACATCATTCAGTTTTTTAAGATCCTGATGACTGATAATAGATGATTTAGAGGACAAAAGTTCTTGGTCTAAAGAGCATTTCTGACTCTATTAACAACATCATGACATGTTATTATATGTAATTTTGAAGTAAAGCTCTTATGAGTTTAGGCAAACACTGAGCCACAATACATTCATCATCCTACTGAACAACCATTCAACATCACCACACCTCCGTGATGCAGGATCCAATTAAAATTCTACAAATGAAAAAGAAAAAATCTAAATATGATCAGCATTTGTAAAAGCTTGAGAGCTATCGGACATCAAATTTGGAAATTACCAGAAAATCTGAGAGATGCACATCTATCTGTTAGCTAGATATGAAAGAGGCAATCGTGTTTGCTCAGTGAAGAAGAGGATCAGCTCACCATACATCCTGAGCATCCCATGGTGGATCCCGGAGACGCTCATGTTAGCGGCCGACATGTCCCAGTCGAACAGGCTCGGAGAGAAATGTTAGACGACAGGATGGGTGAAAAGCACATGAAGCTCAATGTGAGTTTTAATGCTCGGCTTTAATCCGCATTCAGCCGGGATGTTCCACAGGGCCACAGTTCAACAGCTTGGTATGAAAATGGGATGTGATGAGATGTTACACACAAACTGCTGTCGTGCGTGCAGAGTGACTGTCTTAAAAGACTTATCAGCATGATTCAAATGTTTTGTTTTGTTTTTTTACATATTTCTCTTTAATATCAGTTCAGTTTCACATACACAGAGTTAAAAGTAAATCACTTTCACTAAATCTATTTGGCACATTCCCTCTCATTCAAATACAAATTAAGAAAAGTAACAACAACCTGCAACCTAATCGTCACAGTAAATGTCAGCATTGTATGTTTCTGCAAACCACAGAAATTCAATTCAATTTTATGCTGCGACAGTACAGGTCTGCTTTGGTTTAGGCACAAAAACCGCCTGGTTAGGGTTAAGAAAACATCACATTTGGCTTAAAATACCTGATTTTGTCGCCACAAACACATCCTTCTGACCCCCAAATGTACTTTCTTCTCTTATAGTAGCCATGAAAAGACCTTTAGGTGATGTGGAGTAATGTCTTGTGCAATGTAGTGTACTTGGTGGCTGCTCTCTGCTCAGTCTACAATATTGAAAACTATTACTACAAACATTTCTTGTTATATACTTAAATTGAAGAGAAAGTAAATTAAACTTTACAATATTAGGATTTCAAATGTAGGTCAACTGTACCTAATCTAAACTCAAATACCCTCTGATCACCACTAATCATAGAATTTAGTAGAAATTTCTGAACCACTGAACAGTAACTGAAACCTCACTGTAAATGTTGCAGCTGAGGAGCCACATTCACAGACAGTACACTGTAGTCACATCACAACAGGTCATATACTGTACACACATTATACATACAGCATGATGAGTAAAAGATCAAATCGCATCGCAGTGAAGCTTATTCTTACACAGAATTTATTCACCGTCACAGACTTCGACTGTCTTGAAAAACAATAAATAAAATAATTTAAATTCAAACATAGGCGCTACAGTATGAGAAGAAAACTAAACACAGAGAAGAAAAAAAACACTCAGCAACACTTAAATATGCTGAAAAAAAAGAGACGCAATGATCACAAAGGAAATATATAATGATTTTGAAGGAAACTACTGATTAGCGACTACAGTCTGTTCCTTATGTGCTAGTTGATGCTACAGCTGAGGCACTTTATCACACTCTCACATAAACAGGGGTTTTATCCTCTCCTCCTCTCGTTAAAACCAGCTTATGGGCATGATTTAATAAATGACAATGCTTAAAACGTGTCTTTGCTGGCAGGTTTTTCCCGGCCACTTCAAGGACGTCGCAATTTCTCGCCATCTGCTAAAGATGACGTCTGCGTACTGAAAACTGCTCTGCTTGGAAATTACAGAGGTTTCTTGTAATGTTCGTGCTGTTAACCATTCGAGACAACGATTCTGCACTTTTTCATGACAAAATCCATTTGTGGTGCGTTTTGTCAGGAATGATGAACACAAGTAGTTCAATAGTTGTCATTTTCATTCTGTGTGTGTGCGTGTAAAAGTACTTGCTGGCTAGGAAAGCTGATCTTCATATTGCTTTCTGAAACAGTCTCCAGCGGGGAAGAAGTCCCAGCAACGCTCCTGGTACATCTTCCACACGTACGACTCCTAAAACAGAGGAAGCAAGAAGGGGAATACAAAGGAGGACCCAGCACGAAACAACAAAGAAGTGATAAAGCAGTTGAGACTGACCTGCCCAGTGTGCTCTGTCTCATCTTTGTTGATAAGGTACATTAAGAAAAACCTGAAAAGGAGCCACATGTTAATATTTTCTCATCTCACACACACAAACTGTAACACAGAGGAGGCACACTCACATGTAATTGGCCAGGTTGTGTTCATCTAAAGTGTGGGTCTCAAAGCCATGAGGAGTTGTATCAAAGTAGTCACTTCCAATGCCACATATGAAGCATTTAGTCTGCACAAAGGAACAGTCAGGTGGATTAAAGCCATGTTGTGCGTACAGGGAGGTGTCAGCTTACTTTAAAACATTATACTGTACCTCCATGTCTTCCTTGACTTGCTCTTGTTGGTCTCTGAGTTCTCCAAAGGCATCAATGATCAGACCTACAGCAACATTATGATTAGAGGTGTTCATAAAATCTACCAAACATACAGCATCTTTAAATAGTGGCATTGTGTTTACCCTGAATAATAGCCAGCAGGATGACAATGACGAAAAAGAAGAAGGTTATATCAAAGACCACTCGATAGAGCTCATATTCATCTCCAGCAGGATCCTCGATCTCGTCTCCAATGCCTCCGCCAGCACGCACACCCACGTACATGTGGAACAGGTAACACTGTGAGGTACAGCAAACACACATCATTTGAAACGTGATGCAGGCAGACAGCTGATCACACAGTCTTAAACACCCGTGACTCACAGTCATCATGTCGTCACATTTCATGTCCGGCTCATCCTCATCCTCACTCTTGTTGTAAAACTTGCGGAAGAAATTGAAGGCAACTACGGTGTAAAGGTACACCACCACAGCCAGCAGGCCCACTGTCATCATGAGCTGGCAGAGACAGGAGGGAAAAAGGGTTAGTACATTCAAACTGAAGCAAAGTGAACACTGATGGGTTTTTCTCTGCACTTGCCTGTTTGCCATTGTGTGTGACTGAGGACAGGATAGTGCGCAGAGTCTTGACACCCATGGCGATATCCAGCAAGTGGCAGGCGAAGAAGAAGTTGTTGTAATGCCCAAGCAAAGACATTATCGTGTACCAACAGAGATATAAGAAAGTCTACAAAGAGGTAACAAGGAAGATTAACTCAGTTCATAGAAGTAACGTCGTGTTCACATAGTACAGTACAATATAGTTTAGTATAGTAGCATAGAGTATGCTGTGCAATATACATTTAAATATGGGTTTGCTTACACCGTCTGTGAACACAACACCAAATTTCCAGATCTGGTACTTGATGTCAATGGAGGTCATCCTAAAAAGACACACTGGTTGATATCCATTTTAAATGAACAACATCTAATCTCTGTTGGTGAACCCTGTACCGTACCACGCAAACACAGAGTTGTCTGGTTCCTCCTGTTTCTTCTCGTGTTGCTGACTCACATCCAGGGAGGCTAAATCGACACCCAGGAGCTCAGCGATTCTTTCTCTGCCGTAGATGTCGCCATACTTATCCAGAACCTGGACACAGACATTACATCACACGCTGAGCTGCTCTACAGAGCCCACCAAAAAACACCAAAATCAACTCACCTTCCGTTTGACAAATTTATCCCAATAGTTGTTTGGGAAGGAGCTGTGAAAAAAAAGTGAAAATTAGTCAAATCAAAAAGCTGTCGGTGTTTCTCCTTTGTCTATTTAATCTTGACATTGTCAGGAAGCATCTGAAAGGAGGCGATGATTTCTCTCTTCACATACGGTGTATTCAGGACCAGTCGGTCCCACTGGCCCTTAATGTCATCATCCTCGGGTTGCTCAGTGATGTAGAGGCCATCAAATTCCAGCTTTCTTGCAAGTTCTTTCTCCCTCTTAAAGATCACCAGTGGAATCTGCCGGAAACAAGTGCAAATACCACTTAACTGAGCTCAAATGAGATTTTGGAATCATCTGGCAGAACATGGCTCATGGTGCAAAACTTTTCACACCTTGAGACAGTTGTAGCCGATAATACAGATGAATGAGATGACTGTGTGCAGGGCGGCGAGGAAGGCCAATGTGGGCTGCATGTAGCCGGTGCTCTCCTCCAAATAGAAGTAAACTGGAACGTCTTCCTCATCCTCATCTCCTCCTTCACTCATTCCGGATCCCTCCACTTCTTCCCCTGAGCCTTCAAACAACCCAGAGCCTTCAAATAAGCCACTTCCCTCCGACAGCCCGGAGCCCTCCATCTCCTCGCCATCAGGCGGGGTGTCGGACACCTAAACAGAACAATGCGGAGAGGAGACATCATGGTTTAGTAGAGCTGAGTGTATTATTGAGTTATCATTTAAAATATAGTCATTCAAATACAAAACGATCTTTTCACCTTGTAGAACAGCAGAATGAAGTTCAGGGCAAACGCGAGGAACAGAGCCAAGAAACGCAGGTTGTAGAAGTTTCTGGAGAGGTAGTTCTACAAAAGAGAGAAGGGTATTTTTCAGACGATTAGCGGGTTGGTAAATGAAGAGTGACAAATCAGTTCGGAAACAAATACAATAAATGTGTCACCATAAATTTATTTCTTTGGGTTTCCAGCTCAGTCCAGATTTGAAAACCTCCTTCCGTTGTCGGCTTGTCTTTTCTTTTCGCAGATTTCTTTGGTTTTTGTGGCTCTTCCTCCTTGATCTGGGATTCCTTCTCTGCTTTCTCTCCAGTTTCAACACTGGCAACCAAACAGAGTAGGGTATTGTTCTATTTCTGCATTTCATTAACATCAAAATCGAATCATGATGCAGTATGGCTCTCACTTCTGCAGCGGTGCAACCGTTTGAGAGGCCCAACTCCACACTGTGTAGTAATACTACAAATGTACTGCACATTCTGTACTGGTAGTAATGTTGATGGTGTAGTATTTTAACACTTAGCACAAGAAATTGCTGGATGGAAACGGTCCAAAGCATGTTCCAACACTATGAATTCTGAACATCAAAGCATCCCGAATGAGTTGAGTAAAATATTCTTATCTACTGTATACAGACAAAAACTCAAGACTCTTACTCAGCCTTTTCAGGCTCTGGAGGAGGTTCCTCTACAGGAACAGGCTCAGGCGGTTTCTGGCTAGCATCAGCCTCTTCTGGTGGCTGTAACAAAACAAAAACAAGACACACAATAGCCACCAATGTTTTAGCCTTCACTTTTTATCTATTTTTCAAGTTTTTTCAAATAAATGATATAAGACTTGAGACTTGGGAGACAGAAAAGTGTACTTTAAAACTGGATCGCCAACCACAACCCACCCAGTGAAGTAGCTAACATTTACATACATTATCATTCACCCAAAGGTGCAAAAAAAAACTTACCATTTTCCTTTTTGTTATTGGAGTTCCTTCAGGAGTTGGAGGTTCAACAGGTGACTCTACACCCATGTCTCCAAGACCACCTGGAGCATCAATACCTGGTATCCTCCCTCCCTCTTTTTCCTGGGTATCCTCCTCTTCTTCCTCTCCACTCCCGGTCTCCCCAGTGTCTGTTACACCTCCTGTGTCTTGCTCCTCCCCGGCCCTCGGCTCCCCTGGTCCATCTCCGTGCACATCATCCTGCGTCGGATCTGGCATGCTCGCTAGAATCTCAGTCACAGTGATATTTTTAGCTCCTTCCACTAAGCCCCCTCCAAACAGTGTTTGCCAGATGATCATAAAGATGCCTTTGCACACATTGTAAATGAAGTGGAGTATACTCATCAGGATGGTCCAGAAAAAAGTGGACAAAGCCACGACAATCTCCTTGATGGTCATCTTCCTCACTCTGCGATACTGCCTGCGAAGGTTACGGAAGGTGAAAATGCTGAAGAAGCTTATCATGCTGTTTATGAAGTCTGCGAAGGCAGAGCTCGATTCAGGTTGCCCTTCCTCTCCGTTACTGTCCTCATCACCTCCTCCACCTGCTCCACCTCCTGATCCTCCTTCACCACCACCTTCATCTAGTTCATCGTCTTCTTCGTTCTTCTCTTCCTCCTCCTGCTCTGAAATTTGGGAGGCTATGTTCATCTCAAAGATGGTGTCTTCGCAGAAGTTGACAAACATCTCCATCTTCTCCGACTCACCGCCCTCATTGACGACATCAAAGATGAACTGTCGTTTGGACTCTCTGACCTGGGGCATCTCCCACTGTCTGCGGTTTACTTCACTGATTTCAAAGTAGATGCGCTCAATTTTTCTGCTGGCGCCCATTATTTCAATGCGGCCCAGGAAGGGCCGGAAGTAGTTCAGCACACTGTCTGCCTGTTCTAGGAAGTTCTGTAGCCGGCTGTCATGGGGGACGTGCTCAGACAGGTTGGTGAGCAGCACTGCGATGTTGAACCCGATGTCCTTGGCAGGTTCCTGGAAGCGATTGGCAAACTCCTCATAGTGGATCATGTCGTTCTCATCCGCTTCAGAGCAGGACAAAAGAAACTGGATCTCAGAAGGGGAGTACTGTTTCTGACTGTCCATGGCCTTCTGGAAGTCCTTCTTGGAGATCAGCCCTCGAGGGTCTGTGACGTAGTCCCGGAAAGCATCCGAAGCCACAATGTCTTTTAGTTTGAGGAACATGTCAAAGAACTTGAGGATCATCTCCACATTGCTGGACGACTCTACCAACATGTCTACCATCTGGCGGGCTATTGTACCATTTACCACGTTTCCTGAATAAAACAGAGTAAAATTTCAACAGAGATTTGAAAAAGACGAGACAGGAGGAGATGAAAATTGTTGAAAACTGAACAGAAAAAAAAAAAAACTCTTTTACCCTCTAACAGGGAGAGCAACATAACAACCATGTCTTTCTGTAGGTCAAGAAGCTCCTTCAGCAGACCGATCTGACTGGAGTCCTGTCACCATAAAAAGATGCACAAGATCTTACAGTAATGACAACAGATCTCAAACCATTTGAGAATATTAGGAGTTTACACAGAAACGCAAGTGTCAACAGTTATCACACCAAATTATTTTAACATATAATAACCCAAATCCTTGTTATGATATGAGGTGTACATTCAAAATACTGTGTGTTGCATCCAGTCACATTCACGTCAAAGAAGGTGCTGCAAAAAGAAGTTAAATAACCAAAACCTCATGCTGACAGAATCTGTAAAAATGATTTAGGAAAACTTGAACGTCAAAAATTGCCTCCAGCTTTACATTAATTCTGGAAACAACAAAACAGTTAATTAACAAATTGCTATTTCTATATTACTTAAATAACTCTGAAATACAAATGAAGTTAACATGTCTAAATAGTGATTAATACATTTTGATGCCACTGGCCTGATCTTATTCTCTTACATGGTTTGTGTTTGGACATAAATAGCCTCATTGTGCTACAATGCAATAAATACTAATGTTATGCTATGTTATATTACATATAAATGTTATATTAATGTTTAAATAGTGTCACGACCAAAGCAATACAGAAGCCACGTAGCAACACAACACACATGAAAAGCATATCCCTTCAGGTTAAATATTAGTGTATGAAAATGGCAACAGAATCGTGAACCTGTTAACTGTGTGCACACAAAGTGGATGTCACATTAAAATGTATATTCCAACACCAAATAATCTCATATTAAAATGTATATCCCAACAGTGGAGGTTAAAAGTCAGCCCCTCTCTCAGGAAGTTTTGTATTCACCTGCTTTTTTTAATTGATTGAGCAAAAAAAAAAAAGTTTTTGTAATTTCTATTTTTATTATTATTATTATTATTGTTATTATTATTGCGGGTGTTAAAATCCCTGCTGCTCTACAAAGTGCCTGTGATTGTTTAACAAGGCAAAACTTTGTGGTAAGGACAATTCTGCTGTGTGGAAATTCATATATTATTCCAGTAGTGTTCTGTATGAACAAGCCGGCGTGCCTCAAGGTTTTATTCAAGTGTTTAGAAAGAGACGCAGTGACCTGGTAATGATGTACTTGGCAACACCGTGATCATCCAAGTATTGATCTGCTTTTGTGTTTTCTGAATAATGACTCGTCCTTTTTGATGTGAGTTGGGAGAGGTCTCACAGAACATGTTTTTTTTTTTTTCATATTTCTATCTGACTTATGAGACACAAGTTGGTGTTCACCTGCTTCATACACTCACATAGTCATAATAAAAAATAAATCAAATTAAACATCACAATGAATTCTGGTGAAAAGGTAAAACAAGTATTTATCTTGTTTTTCCATTATTGCATTACTGCATTTTTACTGATTGCAAAAAGCCTTTCAGCAAGGTCATGAATAGAATATTTTTTAATTTTTGAAGTGTGCATTTGATCAAATGGCACAAAAAAAGCTATGTGTTGGCTGACATGACACAGGATGTGTTGTGACTTCACAATGAACGTGTTGAAGTATCCGCCTTTGAAAACCTCCTATCTTGAGCTCAGTTTTGTTTGGAAGGATTGAGCTCAGCATTAAAAAACATGACTGGCTCTCATTGAATCCTATTTACTATGAAAGACTTAAAATGCTTAATTTAAAACAAATCAGTCAAAGAAATAAAGTAAAATACAATTAACATTCACATATGTATTTCCGGCGCAGCAGGTAGTGCGTGTGCCTCACAGCAAGAAGGTTGCCGGTCCCCGGGTCAGGTGGGGCCTTTCTGTGTGAAGCTTGCATGTTCTTCCCGTGCATGCGTGGGTTCTCTCCGGGTACTCCGGCTTCCTCCCACAGACCAAAAACATGCTCATTAGGTTAACTGATGACTCTAAATTGTCCGTAGGTGTGAATGTTTGTTTGTCCTTACATGCAATCGGCTGGCAACCGGTTCAGGGTGTACCCCGCCTCTCGCCCATTGTAGCTGGGATAGGCTCCAGCCCCCCGCAACCCCGAAAGGGATAGGCGGTATAGACAATGGATGGATGGATGGATATGTATTTCCGTCTTAAGTATGCATTAACCATGGAATGACAACTGATAACATATATTTAAAGGACTGTTATTTAGCTTTGTGTCTTTAATGACTGAATAAATTGATTTTCATTTTACAGTAACATCACAGCTCAGTGATTTGCTTTAGCATTGGATGGTTTAAGATGCCCTCTGCTGGACATCACTGCAGTGGAACGCACCTTTTCACTTTGTTTTCCACGCTAGGATTTGAGTTTAACGTGGAAAAGTCATGTCATAATGAAAAACAACTCATTCATTTGTTAAAGACAAGAAGCTAAATAACTGTCCTTTCATATTTTTATTTAATTATAACACATTAATGCATAGAGGAATGGGAAATACAAGCAAGAATGTGTATTGTATTTTACTTTTTTCCTTGTTTGATTTCTTTTAATTTGGGCATTTTAGACCTTCCATAATATACAAATACCTAAAGAAGTCAAGTCAAAGTATTCTCATTCTTTACAAGCAGGTGGGTATAAAACAACCTGATAAGGTAAACCAACATTGAATAAATTACAAGCTAGTAAACACAATATCACATCAATAGATAAATAAAATGAATACATACTTTACCCTGCATTGACCATGTGGAAGACAGTTTAAATAATAAATAAATTATTCAGTTGTTAAACAATTAAAAACATTATTACATTTTCAAATGCTATTATGTAGTATAGATTTCCACACTAAATAATACATCACATCTTTTACATACAGTACTATGGTTAGAGTTTAGTTTTTTGGTATTACACATTTAACATATGCCCTACTCACTGGTTTACAGTAGTACTTCAAATATGATGACTGCAAAATGAAACAACTGATACTTGTGAGGATATCAGGTCAAGGAGGGCAGCGCATGGGAAAGTCATTTGTATTAGGTGCGTCATGTGTTAAGCGTCTGTTGAGCTGGGAACTGATGGATGAAGTATGGCTTGGCTCTTAATATGAGTGCATTAAGGGTTATGCGTGCAATGCATTGAGCTAATAAGAAAGGTGCGCCGTTAGCCTCAGTCATCCAGAGAGGATGAGTGCACTGTGCAGAGTGGAGGAGTCATGTGATTTTGACCTTTCATTTGTAACTATAAAGTTACATCATATAGCCTGAAAACAATGTGATTCCACACTTTTGGTCACATGAGTTTGTTCGTTATATATTACCTGTATGTGTATTTTATATTCTATTTAATGAACTACTTTTCTTTCATTCAAAAAAACTAAATGGCATTGAACCAGCTGGGAAAAGATATGTGATAATGTGTATTACATTAAATGCATATTAAAGGCCAACATTTAGACTTGTCATAGCAGGTAAAGCACAGGTGTTACTAGTAACATTAACAATGGCTCCATTCTCCATTCTCCATTCAAGTGTCCCAGTAAACCATGAGGGTATGAACAATACCAGGACCCTGAAACTGAAGCAGTTAAATGGAATTAATCCATCACTGATTTTAATAATGTGCTTTTCCTGTGGTGACGTGTCAAAGTTCTGCCCATTCAGAATTGATGTGAAAGTGAAGAACCACACTGAATCCAGCCCATACTGAAGGTACAAATAAATGGTTGAAAAACCTGAAAATCAAAGTGACTTTGTTGTCTAAATGCAATGTTCAGGTGTACTATATGCAGTGTATACTGGCCACCTCTTCAACAAAAATTTGCAAGCATGTTCACTACTAGGCTTGTGACATTAAGTAACATTTTTCATGCACATGTAAAGAGCTGTTGCATGGTTTATACTGTTATATATACTGTATGTACCCTGTAGAGGTAAACTCCACTAAACATCCATAAATAGATATTGCTGAAGGCTTATAGGGTGTTAAGTGAACTTCCACTAACATAATGCACAATGAGATAACTACAGGCCAAACGAAATACCAAATAGACATAAACACCCAATAGAGAGGCGCTAAAGAGCATCGTGCCTTTCACAATTACCATAATTTCTGTCAGCATCACTGAAAATAAAATATGTCAAGAGATCAAAGTTATGTAACAGATATATTCTGTCAATATTGATAATATAAGTGTAGCATTGAGGTCAGTGAGTCAGTCCACTCATGAAGTTGCAGAAAGGCAACAAAGAGTTTGCATTTCTTTTGTTCCACATGCTTACAGCAAATAAATATTTTTCATATGTGCGTACCTGAGCCAGCTTCATCATCATGTGGGCAAAGACATGAAGGAACCCAACAATAGCATCCCACAGCCTGCTGTGGGCCAGGGACTGCTGGTTGCCGGTGCAAGGGCCCTGAAAAGAATAACTGTGTGTTAGGCACATAATAAATAAACCAGCTAGTGTAAATGCTTGATTTGTTCAACTTTTACCTGAATGTATTCAGTTAGACTGTTGAAAATCTGCTTTGCAACTGTCATAGCTTTGGAGAAATTCTTTTTGCCTGGGTCGTCAATGACGTCCTTGCCAGAGTAATACCAGTAGAAATCACTGATTGACTCCTTGATTGAAAAGATGAGAAGTAAGTACAGTATTCCCATAATAAAAAAATGCATGTTTGAATAAGAATTTTATCAGGGTGTGTGTGTGTGTGACTGAAAATCCATGATTGAAGGCAATGTTGTGGTGTAGCAAAGTTGGACGTGCGACCGAACAACCTAGCACATGTAGTTTCTGTGTCAATGTAATCCCCAATATGGCCGTCCAAACTTCTATTTTTAATCTGTGATAGCTGCGCCATCTGCAGGCTCAATCAAAAGATGCACCTGGAGTCGGAGGAGGTAATCCACGGTACAGATGATGATGTTGATGGTGGTTGTGCTGCCGATCTGTGTCCGCAAATAGTTCTGAAAATCTGCAGGAAAAATAGTTATAACGTTTGAAGGTTTAATGAAATGTATGACTTGGTTTGCATTTCATTTTACTCTTGATTGAAACATTCTCACCATTATTGTGACCCTCACAAAGCAGCTGCAAGAAACGGAAGAGGTCACAGGTGAACTCGTCATCTGCCATCACTTTCTCATCTAGAAAATAAAATGAAATGAACAGAAGTGTGAAATGACATCCTCAAATCAGGCTGAGATCAGACTAAATACAACGGTAAATAGTCTTACTGGTAATTACTGAAACAGTTTGCCTGAATATAAGCACGGTGAGAATAGTAAAAAAAAAAATTTGTGGCTCAACTCACCATCGTCTCTAAACAGATTTTAGTAACAGACACTGCAAAACCCACCTCTGACAGGGTGTAGATTCTTTACAATATATTAAATAATGAGTCCCACTACATTGTATACAAAAAATTAATACAAGAAATACAAACGGCTGTGGTCTGACAATGGCCTGACATATAATATACAGTCAAACAACATACAGGAGGCATCAACATCACGTGCACACAGTTAACACACAAACAAGTGTTACAGTGGAAAATGAACGCAGACTCAAATCAGACAAACTGTCACATTAACAACACATATAAACTAAGCAGACAGTAATAATGCACGGCTGCACAGACAGAAAGACAGCATTAAAGTTACTCTACTGTACTAAAGTTAAACATACTCAGGGGTGAACTGGTCATTTGGGTTTTACCGGTGGCCTAATCAACCTCTTAAAAAAGGAAAAATCTGAATTTCTAAGTGTGCATCATCATAAATGGACCATAAATTGCATATTCAGTTTTTGGTTGCCTTTCTAAAATTCCAGTCCACCACTGGCCGTAATGAACACACACACACGGACACAGAATCATGCAGCACACGGCAACTTTGCTCTAATGCAGCCGAGTTAAATGTCAGAGAGGTTGGGGCGTTGTCCATCAAAATACTGAAGGGAATCCAGTGCATGATATCGTACATCAGAGAAAGCGATGGCCCATTCTTTAGCTAATGACTTCCGACAGACTTGCACTTGGATGGAACTCTTTAAAATGAAACATCTCCGCGGTTTGAACTTGAGCTCCTGAATTTAAGAGATTTAAGTTCAAGAGCTGGTTTATTAAAATCTATCACAATATTATTTTATGTTTAAATAGCGTCGATAATATTCTGATAGATTTATGCGTTCCAAGTCTTTTCAAGCTTGATACACATTCATTATTAAGATTTACTGCAGTACCATAAATGATTGTGGCCATATTTCAAGATAAGAACAGCTTCTCTATAAATAATGTGAACGCCAAAGAAGGAGAAAGGAAGAAAAAGAAGAAGAGAAGGAAAAAATGTCAAAGAAAGTTTCAATTTCAGTCTTTTGTTTTGCAGGAGAAGAAAGGACCAGATTCCATTCATTGCCTTTTGAGATGAACAAGAAATGTGAGGAGGGATGCGAGCTATGGACATGAAAGATGGACAGAGGCATCCAATCCTCTCTTGGTGGAGTTTCAGCGTTAGAAAAAGAAGTGATGGAGCAAGAGGGACAGGGGAGAGAGAGAGAGGAGTAAGAGGACAGAGAGGCAGATGGACAGAAACATGATTTACCCCGATCTAGGTTCAAGTCTGAGGACCATGAAAGGAGGGACAAGGGAGAGGTGGCAGTGATCGTGGGGAAGGGAGAGAGGATCAGTGTGTTGACAACAGTAGAGGACTAAGAGATGAGGAGGGGGAGATTAACAACATTCCATGGCAAATTCATTCAGGTAGAACTTCAAATGAACCTCCAGAATTAGGTGACAAATGTTGGTAAAAGAGTAGGTGAAGCCCGATCAACAAGTCATACTACTGGACATAGTCAGGAAAAAAACTTGAACTAATTCAAGTTAAACTAAATCTTTAAATCCAATCATTTAACAGTTATCGAGTGTTAATAATATTCAATGTTAGGAAACTAATCATTCAACTAAACTTGTACAGTAAATGTCGCGGATGGAAGATGAATTAATAGATAATCAGACTGTCTTAAATTTTTTATCTATTAATTCATATCTTATTTTGATTAATTTATTTTCTATGTTAATGATGATGAGGCAAATAAAAACCTCGGCTTGAGCAGCCGTTTTTCACTTTTGACCATTGTGACTCAATATATTGTAAAATGTGACACTGGATCAAACAGAGCTGTCTGCTCAACAATTAGAGAGAGAACGAAAATAACAAACAGGAAATCCTGAGTGTTTTTGGCACAGCTTGTCTCAGTGCACACAGAATGAAACTCTTTGGGATTTTCTGATCATATACAGAAATTAAGTGAAGACACCCAGATATTTTGCACATGTACAATCTATGTTTAAACCGTATTAAACAAGCAAATAATCACCAAACGCTTTATTATAAAATGCTGTTCACAGATGTTCTGCTGCTGGGTTGAAAGTTGTGCTGCAGTGATTAATGGAAATGTTGTACCAGTTTTTGAATTGTGTCTGCAAATAACTTCAACAGGCCTTCAGATCTCCATTGTTGTGTCTTACAAGGAGCAGCAGAGCAGTCTAAAGAATGTGCATTTGACTCCTCATTCTGACAAAATGTACTTGTACCACAATGCTGAGTGATTGTATCATAAGATGTGTGAGGTACGTGTATTCAACAACGTAAATGAGGCAGATAATCTACTACATGATAATATTACACAATGGCTGTGGTGTGATGCTCTGCCTGCTGTAAGAGTATGGAGACTTACTGGTGCCCTCCTCTGAGACCATGCCCAGTCCCTCTGCTTTGTTCTGCCTCTCAAAGGCGTTTAGATCCAGGACACTGCAGAGGACACGCAGACATTTTTAGATGTGCACAAGGTTCACCACCAGGAAGTTACTACACGGGCTCAGGAACACTTTGTAAAACCAGTAAACACAGTTTGTTTGCAAATGAATTGGTGTTGTATAGTTCAAATGTTGAAAATTGTGATGACTGATTCGAAAACTGACCAGCATGTTTGCATCAGTGCCTGGAGACTCAAAAAGAAGCCGACATCCTTCTTATCCTTCAAGTACTCCAGCATTTTCTGACAAAATAGAGACATTAATCCATGAAAAGTGCTCCTTAAAAAGTTACCTCAAATTCAAAATGACATAATCTGAAGGGTTTGTTGTCAGAACACATACCCGTTGAACCTCACTGTTTCCACCGTTAAGGATAGAGATACCCAGCTTGAGTGTTGTAGTCACCATTGGGCCTGTATCTCCTACATGAAAAATGGACAAAGTCATAAAGTTGGCACGGGTAAAGTGATTCACGGTGCAGGCAGGTTTGCAGAGAAAAGGTTTCGACTGAATTCAGGAAGTAAGACTACCTTTGCAGGCACTGATCATTTGCAAGACCATCTCTGCGGCACCACGATTATGAAGTCTGGACTGCTGGTACAGGAGCCTTTGTTTCTCCATTTCTTTCTCCTGCGGTGGACAAAAACATTATAAGCATTTGCTGCTGTTATATTTATCACAGAAAATATAAATAGACAGAATGGACTCTTTCAGGTCAGATATTTGATCAAATATTCAGTGGCAGTATTCAGTGCACCAGGATTGGGCTGCACCAGCTATTCCTAAACCTTAATTCCTTTCAAAGTTCTTAGTTAATACTAGTTTAGTGATTTATTAAATCCACACCATTAAAACTTAAGAAATGTGATAGCTAGTAAATTCTTTAGGAATGTGCAAAGGAAACAACTGGTTTCCTGTCCAATCAAGAGCAATAAACTATGTTGTCATGCATCAAACTCCAATTACTAAACACGGAGCTAAACTAACTTTGAACTTACTAACAGCTGGTGCAGCTGGCTCCAGGTGTTTAAAAAAAGGCTGTTCATGAAAGGTATCCATTCTATCATTTATTTTCTCAGTTTTGATTCACATTCACTCTCCATTCACTCACATTCAAGTCCCTCACTTTTCGCCTTTTCACTGTCTAATCAACTTACCATTTCTTTCTCAAACAGTGAATAACGGTAGCATTACACACCTAAAACCTATCTTTAAAGAGAAAATAAATCTTTATTGGTACGTTCTGTCAATTACCTGTCAATCAATATCAAAATATTCTGACACCTATTTCTCATTTCTCTTCTCTTCCATAATATTGTCTTTTTCTAAGCATTTGTGTTATGGGTTTGTTACTGTCTATTTAAAGGACCTGTTTGACTCTTGCACACATCCTGTCACCCCACTTTATTAGTCATGGAGTTGTTACACTACTTCTTCACGTTTGCTGGCTGGAGCAAGCGTTAGACTACAGGAAACAGCCCCATTGACTTAGCATTTTAGCCACACAGCTCGCCAAAGTGTATTATTGCAGCAGCCCTGCAAATAAGACTCTTTGGAAGAGCTGTAAACCCTCTGTATCCGAGATATTTCTTTGGCATTCCGTAGCGGTGTGCCTTCGCTTTAAGAAACAGTTAGAAATATTCATGCAAAATAATTTTGCACTTGTGATAATGTACAATTCTTTATTTACAGTAATGAGCCAACTGGGAATGAAATGCCATTATGGAAAGACAATGGCAATCAAATGAATATCTCTGAATCCAGCGGACAAACTGACATTCCTCTGTTCATCCACATCACAAATCAACTTGTAGCATCCCACATCCTGACCCTAGAACAGCCCCCACCCTGCCACCCCTTACCTCCCCCACCTCCCTTCCCAAACCCAACCCCCCCTCCCACCCACCCACGTATGCCTGGCCATGACCTACCCACTATGTGTCGAGCAGTTGGACCTCAGATTTGCACTGTAGTCCCTGACTATCTAATGAAACCTGATTCTGAACTATGCACTGAATGATGTGTTTGTATGTACTTTTAAAATGATGACTATGTGCATGAATATATAGCTCTTAACACTGCGTGTTCTATGCTGGCTTCGCTGTAGTCTGTCAGTATGCTATGTGAGTGGGGGAAGGGAACATTGATTAGCAGCATTCAGTTAATGAAGACTGGTGTTAGGAGGGTGAGAGAGATTACATGAAGTGATGGGGAAAGAGACAGAGAGAGCGACAAATGGGACAGCTATATAAACTGGGAGGAATGACATCACTAGTCAATGAGTTTGTCTTAAAACACACTCAGATATTCTCAGTAGAGATTTGAATTTGAACGGCCTTTGGTCACACACCCAAAATCACCTCCAGGCTTTTCATAAAATCTTTGAGCATGTCTAACTCCCCAGTTTGATATCAGCACTCACATGTTTAGAGGGCATTTTTGAATTGAATTAAATTCAATAACTCTTTAGTAGTTTAATGCAACAACATGAGGAAGCACAGAAACTATTTATGCTCAAACAAAAAAAAAATCTGAGTGGATCTCCTTAATGGCTCAGCTCCAGCTGCCTCCAACAGTGGAGGCAGCAGTGGGTGTATCAGTGAGGACAGTGTGTGAGACTCAAAACCTGACACAAGGAATGTAGTGAAGGTCTGACAGGTGGCAGCTGGTGGTGCCTTTCAATAGAAACCATAAAGTATAAAAAGCCCTGCCAGCCCACTCCAACGAGCTATAAGGAGTAAAACTAGAGCAATGGGCAGAGTGGTCAGCTGTGTGACGAAGCAGGAAGAAAAGCTTAGAGCTACATTTTTCTGACACGTTGCTTCATTTTCAGAACTTTATCCAAAGTGGTTTAAATTATCCATTAACCTGAGCTGATTTAAAAACAAGTTATCATTAGTGTGATGACTATTGTTATTGTTGATGTTAAATTACATTCAGTTAATCTAATGAGACCCAATCCAGATTCAAGGCACAAAATAGTGTGAACAGGCTGTAATAGCGAATGATACATTTAAACAATTTGCTAAAATTTACCACTAACTTTTTGTCTCAAGTTGTCTCAAGAGATTTGAAAAGATTAGTGTACATACAGTAACTGATAGAGTAAAAAAAAACAAAAAACTCTGGATTGGAGCTTTGAGTTTCTAAGTCGAGCAACTCACAATGAATGAAGCACAACATACAAACAGAGAGGACAGAGCACAGACAGAACAGACGGAGGTAATGAGACAAAACAGAGAGAGAGAGAGAGAGAGAGAGAGAGAGAGAGAGAGAGAGAGAGAGAGAGAGAGAGAGAGAGATGTGGTTGTGAAGTAATGTGCCGATGATGAGGTCACTCAATGCGTTGAGAGCTACCGCTCCACTGTGTTCCTGGTCCCTAGCCCCTGGCCGCCCATTACCAGTTCTGACTGTCGCACCTCAAAGGACATCTCATCCTCAGCATTTTCCACCATTTCCTCTCCCCCTTCTTCTTCCTCACCAATATGACAACTCTAAACAAATGGAGGAGAAAAGAAAAAAATATAAGTGTTTCAAAGTACAATATACACATATCGAACCTCAACTCACAGCCGAAACCGTCTGCAGTGACTCACCTTTGCCATAATGTCGGCATATGCCATATAAAGATGATCTGTATCAAGTTTACTGAAATGGGGACAAGAAAAGACAATCAGTGAACAAGGAATGACCTCTCACCCCGTGTTTCTACCACATCTCTGCTTCTCAGTGTCGCATCAGTGAGGGTCTATCTAACCTCTTTTCTGTGAGAGCGGTACGACTGAAATGCAGAATAAGTTGGTGGAGGGGATCTGGCTTCGCTTCTTTCTCCTCCTCTTCATCTCCTTCCTCTTGCTCCATTGCTTTCTGGGATCCACAGAGGGAGGAAGGGTGAGCAATGGCACAGAAAAAGCAATTTTACATGAAACGGATGTAAGATGACACTCACAGATAAGTCATCTATCATCCTGTCTTCAAATGAGTAACCCTCAGTGTAAAGCCAGTTGCGTTTGTATCCCTCGAGGAACATGTTTGAAGCTCTGTGCCTGCAATCCAAAAAGCAAAACAGAGCAAAAAACAACTTGAGTTTGCACTTTCATACATGAGCCCGTTGACATGTCAGCTCCAACAACTTTCTCACCTTGGAATGTTGTATAGTGGTGTCATCCTAAAGCAAGCGACCACAGCCCGGCGTCTCTGCTTGGACAACAGTTTGTGCCACACCATCTTCTTGGATTTAAACGGGTGCTCCGTCTGCAGCAGAGAAGGTAGACGTTTGCAAAGTGGCCCGAGGTCACATTTTATGTATATATAATACATTGCAGCTCAAAAACTGGGATCGTCTGTTACACTCATTTCTTATAATCAGTGCTGGTTCAGATTGGCCACTCACCACTTCAAGGTGGTAGAGGACGGCAGACACCTCCTGCACTCTCTTGACAACTTTCGCTGGAGCGTCAGCATCTTCAGCCTTTCCTGCCATCTCCTTGTACAGGGCCATCTGCCAGCGCATGGATGGGTTGTCCACCTTTCCACACCACAGAGAAACAGAGCTTTCTGAACTGCACTGCGGTCGACTGCTTGCAAGCAAATACACAGTAATAGGCAGTCCAGGAATTATACCTTGCCCTGAAGATGAAGGTTGTTCTGCAGGAACTCTCTCACTTCTTCATCAGTGTCTCTCTGTAGAGTAAAAAATTTTTATCAACCATTGTCCTCCCAAGAATACTTGGGAGGTAAAGATGCTATGGAAGTATTTAACTTGGTGCAATGCAGGCAAAGTCAGAAAAAAAACTACCAAAGAGTATCTGATCTTGGCCAAGTTGATAAGCTCCTGATCGGCGGGAGAGCACATGTTGAGGCCTATGGGGAGCATCTTTTTCAAGGCAGCCACAATAAGTGAAGTCTGCACGGAGTAACGGTCTCCTCGCCTCTTCTTCTTGGTACGTTCGGTATCTGAACCTCCACCCTGAGGAAATGGACAATAAACCAAAACGCATACACAGTATCTCATAAAATGCCACAGGTATGACACCACCGTGAGCACTGCTTTGTTTCCAACACGTGACAACCTTCCTTCAAGGCCGTCACTCTCATGGACAGAAGCCCTCATTAGTGATTAACTATTTTTCCTAAAATGTTTGGAATGAATGCAACAAAAGCAGAACAAAAAATGCAACTGAATTCTATGTAGTATGCAACCGTACATCACATCAGGATAAACAGAAAATGAGTTTGTCAACACAATCATCCATTAAAATTAATGACAAACCTTGGTGATTCTTTTAATATTAACTATTGGACATCATCCCACCTTCCAGTAACGACTGACTGCAAGCTGTTTATTGTACTGTTAGAAGATTTCTCTGTGTAAAAAACCCAGCCACATTCACTTAGTAAACACGTAGCTGTCAACACTGTGTAAATAAAACACAAGTGCTTATATTATTTCCTGTATTTCCTAAATCTAAATATATTTGTTTCTCTGAGCTCAGACTGGTAAGTAGAGGGTATAGTGAAAATGTGAAGGCAGAGTGGGGATATAGCTGGCTTTGGGAGAGGGAAGCTGAAAGGAATGGGTCTTTTAAGAAAGTAAATCAGTGAAATTGCATTTACAAAACATGCAAACAGAAAACAGATTTCATTCAAGTGACAACCCATTCAGCATTCCTCGAACAGGATGAATACCTAAAACAGACCCATGTCTTTTTCCGCAGCCCTTGGTGAAAGGTTAAAATTTTAGATGAAGTTACAGAACAAAATTCTTGAAATTAGTGTTAGACGGGTTAGTCGCAGGCTGTTAAAATCACACAACTACGGTCAAACAAGCTGTCTACGGGACAGGTCCCTGTGCTCGCCTCCGGAACTCCTCTGTCTGTTTCTGTGAGAGTTCAGTCCTTCTGTTATCTGCTCTTTCTAGAGTCCTCAAAGATATGCAAGTGTATGTGAGAGCTTACAGTATCTAAATGCATTTTGCAATATGGATGTTTAGTCTATTAAATGCATGCTCAATGAATATGTCACAGGGTATTTCTATCTGAGCCATAGAAGTGTAGATAACACGCTCACACAGTAACGGCCACTTCACAAAAGGGTGCTCATTACCACTCAGATTATAGACATTGATGCTAAAGAGCACTTTAGTCAAAGTGACTTGTTGACTTAATTTATGGTGTTGTTTACAGTGGCTCAAGTGTGTAAACCCTCAGCTTGCCTTGTGAAAATTATGGCTAGATTTTACAGGTCGGTCTGTTAACTGTCTGGGATTGCCTGGAGACAAATTCAGACACGTGCATTAAGGCTGAAATGGAAAAATGAACCGAATGGATCAGTTACAGCCTTTCTAACAGCAGACTTTTCTTTACAGGTGTTTGTTGGGATGTCACTGTCAGACATGTACAATTAATGCCCTATACACCCCCCTTCCAAGATGAATAACAAACACTATCAGTGCCAGGTGTTCATAAGCCACTGTTTCTGCTTCAGTTCACTGTCAGGTGCAAGTGTGTTATGGTAGACTAGTTCAGAGGGAACAGGGTGCAAAGCATTTCGGGGAGTAACTTAGATAAGAAGAGTGAATTAATGTATTGGTTAGGTTCATGGTCATTTTGAGCACATTCTAAAGAGGGAACCCAACAAATGATTTCCAGAAATCTGCTTCAGTGATGTTAAGCATCAAGTCTCGTGTTAGTGTGGGTACTAGGGAGTGTAACGGAAGCTAAACCATGGTGTGAAATGGCATTTCCAGAGAGGAAAGAAGAAAGAGCACAGAGAAGACTAACATCATCCCCTAGTGGCAAAAAGCTGCATTACAGAAGCTACAGGTCAACCATCCTTCAATGAAAAGAAACAAAAGACATACCAGAAGACTCCAACTCAACTATGATCAAAAAAGAGCAAACTCAGTGACGGGATGATGGCACTGCGCTCTCACTGCCACCTTGGGCTTGGTGTAAAGCCCAGTGCCATGAGCCCAATTCTACAGCTGAGTACTTTCATCAAGCGCCTCCAGACTCCCCCCCTCACACACTGGCAGGACTGGGGAGGGCCTGCAGATGGGGCCTGCCCTTTTGTCCAATGATCCTTTATGAGAATAATGTGAATGTAATACTCATAGTGAATACTCATGACAGGTCTTCCATAAGTATCATTTGGCATTAGTTAAAGTGTACAGTATGCACGCATAAATCACTTGTTTTATGTTAGACATGGAGACTGTGTGTCAGTGCACAAGTGCAAAGGTCCATACACTGGGGTATAGCCATGCTAATGGCAGTGTAAGTGGATCCAAACTGCATCTGTCGATCCTTTGAAGAAAATTTTGGCTAGGACGCTCATATTCTATTATTATAAATAACTCTATATTTATAGCAATGACAAATGCTCAACTAAGTTTTGTTCCACTCATAAGCAGGTACAGCTGCGTGTACAGAAAAAGCATGTGTCACTGGCACTAAATTAAGACGTCTCGGGTCATGTCTCAGTGAATGGAATGTGCACGTCTTTGTGTGCGTGCACGTGTGAGTTAAGTATACTTGTGTGTGCGTGTGCTTGTAGATGTATGTGGATCAGATGTGCCAGTGTGCTGGAGAGGTTGATGAAAAGCTCCCCCAAAGTGAGGTGCCATGCGGTCAGCACAGCGGTCGTGCAGGAACAAAGTCTAACCTCTGAGTCCCCGCCCTGGAAACCCAGCCGCAACCCAAAAGAAGAGGACAAGGGACAGCCAAAGAGAGAATATTGTTAACACAGCTGCTATCGTTCTCAAATTTGCGAATTAAAATCAGACCTCCAAAGTATATGGCAGACTTTGCAATGATAAGCCAAGCCTGATAAACAAGAATTTGGAAAAACTGAACATATACAAAATCAGAAACTTATTTTAAAATCTTTTAAAATCGTGTACCTGGTGCATCTGTTTTAGATTGCTTTGAAGGATTATAGCCAGTGAATTTCGTACGGCCATATGTTTAGTAAATGGCTGTTCATTAACCGGCTGAAAATAGCTTTTAAAATAACAAAATCTGAAAACCGTGATAAAAAAAAAAAAGGGCACAAAGACAACAATACATTTTGTTGCACAAAATGCCTGATTTGAGATCTGACAGTATGCCAGCCCCGCTGTCGTGCTGGCTCTGCCTTTCACTAACTCACCTTGCTCATTTTGCTCTTGCTGTCAGCGGTGAGGAATGACATGTTATTGATCTCATTTATCACCACAAAGTTCTGCTCCTCTCGCTTGAAGTTCTACAACACAGAGAGAAGCAGGAAATGTACAGTACAGTAAAGGGTGTGAGCTGCTACGAATGGCTGCATTCAAAGGCCAAATGGACATACTCACGTGAGATTTGGACCAGAAAATAAAGACCTCTCCAACCATTCGGAAGAGCTCCTCTGCATCTGGGTCTGGGCATGTCAGCCATCTTGCCCTGTAACAGAACAAATGACTTTAAGCCTCCCAAAGTCACAACAAGTTTAGCTAATGAACAATAAATGAAAAGGTAAGTGCATTTTACTGCAACTCCATCAGTACCAGGTAGGATTCATGGTTCAACATATGTTGGTGTTTATCACTTTATTGTACCTGTTGTTGTCCACATAGCGAATAAGTAGAGGGTAGAGGGCGTACAGGTCTCTACAGAGGACAGCAAACTCATCACGTATGGTGCCGTCTTCCTCATCCCCCTCTGATTTCCCCTCCATCCGCAAATGGTCCTCTTCAGCCACCACCTTCGAGGTGCGTTTCTTCAGCTTCTCCATTGTTGGGATAAAGTGGGACTTGAGCATTTCTGGCTTTGCCCTGCTGACAATGGGCTGCGAAAACACTGGGAGAGAAAACAAATGGAGTCATCTGACCTGTACAAAAACACACTCGGGTGTACTCTGTGACACATTAGAGTTTTAAATAGTACTCACCAGCCAACCTCTTCATCCAAGAGGCCTCATCAATACCCAAGTTGTTGACTACAATTTTCATGATGCTGCCCAGCAGCTGATTGAGGTGCTCTGACGTGACATCGGTGCAGAGCCGGGCCTCCATCTCTGGGAAGTTCTCAAGCCCTCTCTCCCACCAGCGAGGCAGGTAGTTACACAGCATGGGCAGAGTGATTTCAATCACATGGGGCATTTCAGTATAACGAGCCCCTGACTCTGCCAAGTCTCCAATTTCCTTTAGCAGAGCATCCAGTTCTGGAATGTCTGGACATAATTCCTGGACCTCATTGGGAAGGCCCAAGACTTTGGCATTCAGAGGAGAAGTGGTGAAAAGTCAGAGACAAGGCATGTTGTTAGAGAGAAAACAAATCGGAGGAAACAGTACTGCACTCACTGGCTCTCTCCCTGGGTGTCTTTGTGGTGTAGACAGAGAATGCATTGAATTCGTTCAAATGGGGCTCCAAGTAGGCCACTGGCATAGCTGCTGCAAGGTGAGCCAAACACTCTCCAAGAGCTGGTCTCTGCCTGTCAATGCAAAGGACAAGTAGATGCTCCCAAGAGACGACTTCTAAATCAGTTCACAGATTGTAACATATGCAGCGATGGAGTTACCTCTCAACATGTGGGTTCTTGACAGTGCCCAGGGAGTAGATGCTGCACATGATGCGATAGCATGACATCTGTAGATCATCCACTGTAAGCAAGCAACAGGGACAGGTACGGCAGTGTCAGGGTGAATGAATGAATAAACCCTGTGTTCAGGAATCAGGATTAGTACTGATGTGAAAAGCACTCACGGATGACATCATCTCCAAACTGGTGCTGAGCGATGTGATCAAACAGGGAGGTAAGCACTGGGAGCAGGGCAATGGTTGTGTAGTTAATGTTCTGGGACACGCCTTTCACTTGCTTTAAAGGAGAGAAGCAGCGCATGATCATCAACTCAGGATATTTAAGGTCAAATGTTTAACTGATCATATGCAGCAGTCAAGGAATAGCAATATTTCAGATAAAATGTCCTTCTATTACCTGATTGCCTTTGGATACTTTGCCCAGTTTGAGGTTCTCTACCATCTTCTCTATATCATCAGCAGCACTCTCAAAGAATGACCGCAGCCCTGCTTTCACAATCTCAGGCCCTGACTTCATTACTGTCCTAATTAAGCAAATAAGAAAGATCATAAAGA